>NC_088405.1:10009745-10057245 GCF_034236695.1 Oncorhynchus nerka
CAGCAGTGACCTACAGGATGTGTTGTGTTCAAGATCACTGAACATAGAAACCAACTAATGATATGATGTTGGTTGGTTGCTTACTGTCCTGAAGACAGATAGAGCACCCTGCAAAACTAAACCTGCCAATTGCTGATTTCTGCAGTGAAAGACAGAGAGACAGAGAAACAGATAGGCAGACAGAGAGAGAGACAGAGAGACTGATAGGCAGACAGAGAGAGAGACAGAGAGACTGATAGGCAGACAGAGAGAGAGACAGAGAGACTGATAGGCAGACAGAGAGAGAGACAGAGAGACTGATAGGCAGACAGAGAGAGAGACAGAGAGACTGATAGGCAGACAGAGAGACAGAGAGACAGAGAGACAGACAGACAGACAGACAGACAGACAGACAGACAGACAGACAGACAGACAGACAGACAGACAGAGAGACCCATGAGTCTTCTCAACTCTCATCACAATGTAAAGACAATAACCTACAGAGTCGTCTGTCCAGAACACATTATAAAATAACCTGTAGAGTCGTCTGTCCAGAACACATTATAAAATAACCTGTAGAGTCGTCTGTCCAGAACACATTATAAAATAACCTACAGAGTCGTCTGTCCAGAACACATTATAAAATAACCTGTAGAGTCGTCTGTCCAGAACACATTATAAAATAACCTAAGAGTCCTGTCCAGAACACATTATAAAATAACCTACAGAGTCGTCTGTCCAGAACACATTATAAAATAACCTGTAGAGTCGTCTGTCCAGAACACATTATAAAATAACCTACAGAGTCGTCTGTCCAGAACATATTATAAAATAACCTACAGAGTCGTCTGTCCAGAACACATTATAAAATAACCTGTAGAGTCGTCTGTCCAGAACACATTATAAAATAACCTACAGAGTCGTCTGTCCAGAACACATTATAAAATAACCTACAGAGTCGTCTGTCCAGAACATATTATAAAATAACCTACAGGGTCGTCTGTCCAGAACACATTATAAAATAACCTACAGAGTCGTCTGTCCAGAACATATTATAAAATAACCTACAGAGTCGTCTGTCCAGAACACATTATAAAATAACCTGTAGAGTCGTCTGACTCTATACTGACTTCAGCTTGTTCTTCTCCGAACGACTGACTGAAAAACATCCGTAGTTGACCTTCTTTTTATTTGGCACGGCAACAAAGTCATTTAGTTACAAAATTCACATTTTTTCGTAAGAAATAGGAGTATTAAATTTAGCACGACGGGAACAACCTTCATGTATCGCTACGAAAACAACAACAACCCGAAAAAATCTCCATCTTTGACCTCCATTTTCTCCCGTATGCAGAATGAAGCAATTTATCACCAGCCCAGAAATATCTGCTCCCTAATTAATTACAACTAAGTAAAGAATGTTTGGGGAGCCAAATTGGTTTAATTCCCCCAACACGGCATCACGGCGGTGAAAGTCATTCATTACCAAATGTGTGCTCAAAGGTTAGTTTGCTTTATGTGAAGACGAAATAATAATTAATTCCAGAGCCAGGAGAGCTTGCAGGAAGAGGAGCAGTTTGTTACCAGGGTACAGAGACATCAGGGATTTGTCCCAGCAGAGCTTGCAGGGAGAGGAGCAGTTTGTTACCAGGCCACAGAGACATCAGGGATTTGTTCCCAGGAGAGCTTGCAGGGAGAGGAGCAGTTTGTCACCAGGCCACAGAGACATCAGGGATTTGTCCCAGCAGAGCTTGCAGGGAGAGGAGCAGTTTGTCACCAGGCCACAGAGACATCAGGGATTTGTTCCCAGGAGAGCTTGCAGGGAGAGCAAGGTAGAGGAGATGTTTGTCACTCAGCCACAGAGACATCAGGGAAGTGTTAATTCCAGAGCCAGGAGAGCTTGCAGGAAGAGGAGCAGTTTGTCACCAGGCCACAGAGACATCAGGGATTTGTCCCAGGAGAGCTTGCAGGGAGAGGAGCAGTTTGTCACCAGGCCACAGAGACATCAGGGATTTGTCCCAGGAGAGCTTGCAGGGAGAGGAGCAGTTTGTCACTAGGCCACAGAGACATCAGGGATTTGTCCCAGGAGAGCTTGCAGGGAGAGGAGCAGTATGTCACCAGGCCACAGAGACATCAGGGATTTGTTCCCAGGAGAGCTTGCAGGGAGAGGAGCAGTTTGTCACCAGGCCACAGAGACATCAGGGATTTGTCCCAGGAGAGCTTGCAGGGAGAGGAGCAGTTTGTCACTCAGCCACAGAGACATCAGGGATTTGTCCCAGGAGAGCTTGCAGGGAGAGCAGGGTAGAGGAGATGTTTGTCACTCAGCCACAGAGACATCAGGGATTTGTCCCAGGAGAGCTTGCAGGGAGAGCAAGGTAGAGGAGATGTTTGTCACTCAGCCACAGAGACATCAGGGAAGTGTTCCACGGATGTGTCCAGTGAGCAGCGATCAACAACGTGCCCCTCTCTCTCTCTGCCTGTTCCTGATGTCCTGTAGCCTAATAAACACCCTATTCTCTTATTAGTGCACTACATTTGACCAGATAGTGCACTAAATAGGGAATAGGGTGCCATCTGGGATGCACTCCAAGTCTTCAGTGTTTATTTCTACTCCACACTAGCAGCACTCAGTTACTCTCTGTCACTCTCTGTCACTCTCTGAGTTCGTCACTCAGTTAGTCTCTCAGTCACTCTCTCAGTCAGTCTCTGTCACTCTCTGTCACTCTCTCAGTTAGTCACTCTCTCAGTCACTCTCTCAGTCACTCTCTCAGTCACTCTCTGTCACTCTCTCAGTTAGTCACTCAGTCACTCTCTCAGTCACTCTCTCAGTCATTCTCTCAGTGCACCAACTGTTCAGATCTGGTGTGAGGTGTTCCCCCGACAGCTGTACAGCACTAAGATCCTCTTTGGTCGTAGACGACGGATTAAGGAGGATTTCAGTGCTACGAAGCTTCCAGGAAACTCACCTCTGCTGGTTTTGCCCACTGGCCTTCCTCCTGGAGTGTCTAATCAACATAACATCCACCTATTACAGACAAACGACTCCTCCGGAGCCCCTGTTAGGGCTCAGAGAGGAGGAGAGGAGTGAGGGACGACGAGAAGGTGTGGGGGAGGTGTCATTGACACCTACCAATGCACTCTGGGAGTCTCCCATTGGCAGGCCCAGCGGGGTTTCTGGGTAAAGAGGCTTGTGTGCATCCAAAATTGCACAGTATTCCCTGTATAGTGCAATACTTTAGACCAGAGCCCTGTGTATGCCACTAAAGTAGTGCACTATACAGGACATAAGGTGCAATTTGGGATGCAGCCCCTCTCAGTATGCAGCCGGGCGGCCGCTCGGTCAGCTCTGGTCTATAGCCATGTGTAGAACTCCACTTGAAAAGCCCAGGGGACTGGCCTTCAGAAGCCTCAGTAACCTAATCAAGACACCACCGCTACTGGAGTGACTGTTTAGGATCAAGGAAACACAAGCAGATCTAGAAACTGCAGAACAATTAGGTTGTATCTTCACTAATCTCTCCCTCACTTATTTGACTAAACACACAAACAGCTCCACATGGCCTTTCCTTCTCGTATTCATCATGTTTCCCCCCAGTGAAAAAAACAACATCTTATTTGAATTTGAAGCAGTTTAAATGAACAGTAATAAGGTTGAGAGGATGGTAGGATACCATCCCTCTCTAAGGACAATCAATCAAATAAATAACTTCCCATATCAACAATATAAATTACCACACCAGTTTTGATTGTCCCTTCCACATATTCAAGGGAGCTCTTTGGAGGGTGTTTTTTTATTTTTTATATTGGGGTAATAGGGACTATTTAGCAGGTAATATGGTATTAATATAGAGGAGAGGAAGAAGAAGACAGTTATAATGGAAGTGGGGCTTTAGCCTCTGCATGAATTTCAATGATGAAGCACAATGCCTTAAATCCCTTTCTTATTGAAGCCGCCTCCCCTGCAGGTACTTCTGAGAGCTCTAATAGAATAGGAAGTAGAGGACACAATAGATTTATATCTCTCTCAAGCCCCTTTCAGGTCACTGTCTACTTCCCAAATGGCAACCTATTCCCTATGTAGGGCACTGCTTTCTATGGGTTTTGGTCAAAAAAAGTAGTGCACTATATAGGGAATAGGGTGCCATTTGGGATCTAACCACAGAAAATTCCTACGATCTCTTTAAACTGGCAATGAGCACTTCATGAATCATTCATTTTTAATAGATTATGCAAATTTTCCGAGGGACATAAAATCAACAAGATCAATAACGGCAGTCATTTTAATTGGTGTTAGAAAACATTTTAAGGATAAACATAATCTCCTTACTTCTTTCCCCAGCCCCGTAAAAGCACAATTAATTTGAAATTGGATCTCAGCCTAAATGCAGAAGATAATTGAGTATTTTTTCTTTGCTGTTGCTTGGCTTGGATTCTGTCTTGCTGCGCTGGGCTTATTGTTTGAAAGTAAACTGTAATACTGAGTCATTACAGAGAAGCTAAAACCTCAAATACCTGAGTGAAATACATTACAATTATTACCACAGTAGAAACAGCCACCAAGGGAAAACCAAGAAGTGGCACTAGTCAGAAAACGGTCAGAAACAGAAAGTCAATACTTCCACCATTCATCCACAACTATTCACATTTTTAAGTCAAAAATAAATACTCTCACAATCTAAAAATGTTGAGTTAAAACATAATTTAGAGCACAAGAATGCCACATTTTCACTTTCTATTTAATGTTTTATGTATTTTGTTTTGACATTATAAAGCATCGGAGACCGTGGGCCTCTAAGTCTAAAACAACCACCCAGGTGCAAACAAAGCCCCCTGCCTAACCGTGGTGGAGCCTGACCAGACCCTGCCTTCATACCAGCAGTACAAAGGACAAACACACACCTTCTCTTCTCACGAGGCCTGACTTACAGAGATCTACCTCCCACCCACATATTAATGAGAAGGCTCCTTTCTGTTCTCATAAGGCTGCTGTTTGGGTTATCATTTGAGAAGGGGCCCGCCACTCGTTCCTCGCTCACTGCAGTTTTCAATCATTCTGTCCTCCCCCTCCCCCGCGCAGAAATCCTTTGATGACTTGATGCATAATTATATGAATTTTAATAAAAGCTCTGTATATTACTCTTGCGGCCCGACAGTAATCGTAAACTTTCAGTAAACTTAACCTTCTTCTTGGTAATAACCGTGGCAACAATGAAACAATATTTCAATTAGCGAGGCAGTCATTAACTATGACAGAGTGAGCAAGTGAGAGAAAGTGAGAGAGAGAGAGAGAGAGAGTGATCTCAGTGTCATGTAGTCAGACAGTAGACAACGCCATGGTATATTTACAAAAGCAGTAAATTACTCGTCTAGATTTATAAGAACCACAAGGAAATAATAGCTATGTTTCTTGCTAAAAAAACAAACAAAAAACTCCCAAGTCAGGAATCACAACAAGGACAAACCAGCAGCGAGAAACCAGCGTTTATTCTCTCTCCTGCAGAGGGTGGCAATGACTGGTAGAGACCTTGCCAGTTCAGCTCTGTAGTACGCAATCATAGCATTGATGTGCTGACATCAAAGGTCCTTGTCGAACAAAGTGACAAAACAGCTAAGTCCCCCCTGTCCTTTTACTGTGGCTGCTTCCCAAATGGCTCCCTATTTGCTTTATAGTGTACTACTTTTGACCAGGGCCAATAGCGCACTACATAGGGAATAGGGTGTCATTTGGGACGTGTCCTTTATCACCTGCTAACTCAGCACAATAAGATGAATGACGGCTGCTACTGCTGTAGCTACATATTTTATCTCATAAAGTAAAGTACCACCTTTCAGTGCAGAGTCAAATCAAACTGATACTACAGTACTACTACCACTACTACTACCACTATTACCACTACTACTACTATTACTACTACCACTACTACTACTACCACTACTACTACCACTATTACCACTACTACTACTATTACTACTACTACTACTACTCCCACTACTCCTACTATTACTACTATTACTACTACCACTATTTCCACTACTACTACTATTACTACTACCACTACTACTACTACTATTACTACTACTACTACTACTACTACCAGTACTACTACCACTACTATTACTACTACTACTATTACTAATACTAATAATATTACTATTACTACTACTACTAATACTATTACTACTATTACTATTAATACTACTAATACTAATACTTATATTACTATTACTACTGCTACTGCTATTATTACTACTACTACTACTCCTACTGCTACTACTACTAATACCCCTACTACTACTACTAAAAATACTACTACTACTACTACTACTACTACTGCTACTACTAATACTACTACTACTACTACTACTAATAATAATAATAATACTAATACTAATACTATTACTACTACTATTACTATTACTAGTATTACTACTAATAATATTACTATTACTACTACTATTACTATTACTGGTATTACTACTAATAATATTACTATTACTACTATTACTACTGCTACTGCTATTACTATTACGACTACTACTACTACTACTACTGATACGAATACTAATACCAATACTAATACTACTACTACTGATACTAATACTAATACTAATACTACTACTATTACCACTACTAAGAGTGTCAAACCAAACGGCATTAAAATAATCTGCACACTTACTGTCATGTTTCTGTTTGGAGCATTTGTTTTTATTTTCATGTAAATAAATAGACACCATGTCAATGCATTGCACAACATCATGTTGTTTAGTTTCATTACAACGTTGGCTGTTCTGAACAGAACAGTGAACAAGAACCCATCCCAAAAATGAGACACCCTATTCCCTACATTGTGCACTACTTTCGACCAGAGCCCTATGGACCCTGAACACTGTGGACCCTGAGCCCTATGAACCCTGAGCCCTATGGACCCTGAGCCCTATGGACCCTGAGCCCTATGAACCCTGGTTACTATGAACCCTGGTTACTATGAACCCTCAGCCCTATGGACCCTGAGCCCTATGGACCCTGAGCCCTATGAACCCTGAGCACTATGGACCCTGAGCCCTATGAACCCTGGTCACTATGGACCCTGGTCACTATGGACCCTGAGCCCTATGAACCCTGGTCACTATGGACCCTGAGCCATATGAACCCTGGTTACTATGAACCCTGGTCACTATGGACCCTGAGCCCTATGAACCCTGGTTACTATGAACCCTGGTTACTATGAACCCTGGTCACTATGAACCCTGAGCCCTATGAACCCTGGTTACTATGAACCCTGAGCCCTATGGCCCCTGAGCCCCATGGACCCTGAGCCCTATGAACCCTGGTTACTATGAACCCTGAGCCATATGAACCCTGAGGCCTATGAACCCTGAGCCCTATGGACCCTGAGCCCTATGAACCCTGGTTACTATGAACCCTGAGCCCTATGAACCCTGGTTACTATGGACCCTGAGCCCTATGAACCCTGGTCACTATGAACCCTGATCCCTATGAACCCTGGTTACTATGAACCCTGAGCCATATGAACCCTGAGGCCTATGAACCCTGAGCCCTATGAACCCTGGTTACTATGAACCCTGGTTACTATGGACCCTGAGCCCTATGAACTCTGGTTACTATGAACCCTGAGCCCTATGAACCCTGGTTACTATGGACCCTGAGCCCTATGAACCCTGGTCACTATGAACCCTGAGCCCTATGAACCCTGGTTACTATGAACCCTGGTTACTATGAACCCTGGTCACTATGGACCCTGAGCCCTATGAACCCTGAGCCCTATGAACCCTGGTCACTATGAACCCTGAGCCCTATGAACCCTGAGCCCTATGAACCCTGAGCCCTATGAACCCTGGTTACTATGAACCCTGGTTACTATGAACCCTGAGCCCTATTGACCCTGAGCACCATGAACCCTGGTTACTATGGACCCTGGTCACTATGGACCCTGGTTACTATGGACCCTGAGCCCTATGAACCCTGGTTACTATGAACCCTGGTCACTATGAACCCTGGTTACTATGAACCCTGGTCAAAAGCAGTGCACTAGAAAAGGGAGCCATTTGTGAAACAGACCAATAATCCCCTTCGCTGAAGCTGTGGTTTGGCCTGTCCTGGCTGGGCAGGGTGATGGCAGGTAGACTGTACTAGGGCCTTAGGCACAGTGTGATGCATCTTAGAGTAGGAGTACAGATCTAGGATCAGGTCTCCCCTTGGCCATGTAATCATATTCATTGTGATCTAAAAGGCTATAAACTAATCCTAGATCAGCTCTCCTCCTCTGAGACACACAGCCAAAAGCCACGTTCAAATTTGTTTTTGTATGTGTTGCCACAAACGTGGAATCGAACCCACAATTCTGGGACTCATGTTGCAAGCATCATGCTCTACCAACTGATCCACACAGACAGGACCAGTGTTTGGCTCTGTGTCTTACCTACAGAGTAGCTCTGCGTCACAGAGACACTGGGGCCCAGGTTCTGGTTACTGCTGGAGGACAGGCTGGGTTTGACCTCGCCGTCCATACCAGGATTCAGGGAGGACAGGGAGTGGGAGTGGGAGTACTCGTTAGCCTGCAAAAAGACACGTTCATCATTACACAACCATAGAAATGAAAAAGAAAAGGCCCCACCTCTCCTTGCTGTGGGCTTTATTCCACCAATGTTTCATCTAAAGAGCCTTCATTAAAGAGGGTTTCTCAAAAACACAAAATTAGCTACCAAAACCACGCTTACAGAGTCAAATACTGTCTCTCCGTGAATCTTAGGGTGTCTATTTGTGGGTGTGTGTGTGTGGGTGGGGTGTGGGTGTATGGGTTGAGTTTTGTGTGTGTGTGTACGTTCATGTAAGTGTGTGCATGCGTACGTGTGTGTGTGTGTGTGTGTGTGTGTGTGTGTGTGTGTGTGGGTGGGGTGTGGGTGTATGGATTGAGTTTTGTGTGTGTGTGTACGTTCATGTAAGTGTGTGCATGCGTACGTGTGTGTGTGTGTGTGTGTGTGTGTGTGTGTGTGTGTGTGTGTGTGTGTGTGTGTGTGAGTGCGTGCGTGCGTGCGTGCGTGAGTGCGTGCGTGCGTGCGTGCGAGTGCGTGCGTGCGTGCGTGCGTGCGTGCGTGCGTGCGTGTGTGTGTGTGTGTGTGAGTCCACTATTTTCAAGCTGCAGCAGCGGTGAGGGTGGGAGTTCAAGCATATCATTAATGTATTTTGGTTTTGTTCTGAGAGGAAGTGGGATCTAGAAAAGCCGAATGAAAAGCCAAGCCGTCATCTGGTCCTTTGTGCTTGACTGCAGCCAGGAGTCCTGATCAGCCAAGGGAGAAAACAGCTCTGCTTGGTTACCACACCACTGTCCCCAATGCTACCCTATTCCCGATTACAGCGCACTGCTTTGGACCAGAAGTAGCGCACTGCACAGGGTATAAGATTACATTTGGGATGCACACAGACACGCCATGTGGCCCTGGTTCACAACAGGACACTATTCACCTTTTGGCTTTTTAGAAATTTTGAATAAAAAATAAATAAAAAAGTTTAAAAAAAGAAGCTTCTCCACAACCCTTTGGTTCATCGTCAGTGACTATAAATAGGTTGTCATATACTGTAAGTCACATTGCTCCGTGTTACCATATACAAAATGAATATCAAATTGAAAGAAATACATTTTTTTCTTCATTCTATTTATATACGTTTTGTCATAGTGAGAAAATGACTTGATTTTATATCGACCGTGATGTATTTTCTATGTATTTATACTCCAATACATTACTATAGAGACACTTTGTTTACCCACAGATAATATTCCTTTGTATGGTGGTGGATAGTTTGAGACAGTCATGGCAGATGTTAGTGTGTGTTTTATAATGAGATCAGACTTCCGGGAGACTGTGTGTTGACAATGTTTGTCCCCCCCCCCCAAAAAAAAATCCCAGTGTGTGTCTGAGTGGCTCGCTGGGCTGCGGTCCCAAAGGGGACGCCTGTGAGCCTGTGACCCCACTCTTGTCTGCTTCTATCCCAGATAAACTCTAATTGTCTGCTACAACTGTTCACGGGGACAATGTCGGATGTTTTCCTCTATTCTGGAAGGCTTTGGACGTTAAACAGGCGTTTTATCATGCAGATAAAGGATGGGCTCGAAGACGAGGGGAGATGGAGGAAGAGAAAACAAAACAAAAGAAAAGATAGATTTGAAAAGGATGACCAAATGGCTAGCAGAAGTGTGGGAGGGGTGAATCTATTTAGTTCTGCATCTCCAGAATGGTGTTTTTAATAGCCTTCCAACCAGCACCCAGGCCCCGGCTAATAGGGACACATTGACCAATGAGGAGAAAGGGGAACGACGACAAGTGAAAGAGAGATCCATGAAAGGAGAAAATCCTCTGATTAATACTTTATTCAATTAAAACAGATGTTTCTGTTCCAGTCACATCTTTTACATTACTGATCTTACTGGTCTCTTTTCCATTACTGTTCTACTGGTCTCTTTTCCATTATTGTTCTACTGGTCTCTTTTCCATTATTGTTCTACTGGTCTCTTTTCCATTACTGTTCTACTGGTCTCTTTTCCATTACTGTTCTACTGGTCTCTTTTCCATTATTGTTCTATTGGTCTCTTTTCCATTACTGTTCTACTGGTCTCTTTTCCATTACTGATCTACTGGTCTCTTTTCCATTATTGTTCTATTGGTCTCTTTTCCATTACTGTTCTACTGGTCTCTTTTCCATTATTGTTCTATTGGTCTCTTTTCCATTACTGTTCTACTGGTCTCTTTTCCATTACTGTTCTACTGGTCTCTTTTCCATTACTGTTCTACTGGTCTCTTTTCCATTACTGATATTCTGGTCTCTTTTCCATTATTGTTCTACTGGTCTCTTTTCCATTATTGTTCTATTGGTCTCTTTTCCATTACTGTTCTACGGGTCTCTTTTCCATTACTGTTCTACTGGTCTCTTTTCCATTACTGTTCTACTGGTCTCTTTTCCATTATTGTTCTACTGGTCTCTTTTCCATTACTGTTCTACTGGTCTCTTTTCCATTACTGTTCTACTGGTCTCTTTTCCATTACTGTTCTACTGGTCTCTTTTCCATTACTGTTCTACTGGTCTCTTTTCCATTACTGTTCTACTGGTCTCTTTTCCATTATTGTTCTACTGGTCTCTTTTCCATTACTGTTCTACTGGTCTCTTTTCCATTACTGTTCTACTGGTCTCTTTTCCATTACTGTTCTACTGGTCTCTTTTCCATTACTGTTCTACTGGTCTCTTTTCCATTACTGTTCTACTGGTCTCTTTTCCATTACTGTTCTACTGGTCTCCTTTTCTTCTGAACCCCGCCTCCTTTCCCTCTCTTCTTCTTCTTTAATACTCTCTCTGAAGCTCTCTGTGATTGCAAGTCATTTCCAATTCGTTTTGGTATTGATCTTCCAGTAGAAATCAGTTTGGTAATTAGCTCCAAATTAGGCTCTCTTCTGGAGGTGAGTCCTGTCCTACTGATTTATTACCTACGTAATTCGCCGCGATCGGAGAGAAATTAAAATGAACTCAATTAGGCCCATTGCTTTAGCTTCTTTTATGGGTCTCCTCCCTTAAAGACTTGTAGTTTTATACCGGGTACAAATGAATAGTCTCTTGTTGTTTAATAGTATAATGAAAGTAAGTAAAGGTTATCCATTGTAATAAGCCTAAGAGAGGTTTTAATAAGAAGAAAGGTAGTAAGTCAACATGTAAGGGTGTAGTTATTGTGGTTTCTTCTGGGTGGGGGGTGATGACAGAAGGGGTCTTCATTTGGTAAATGAGGATGGATAGATGGTGGGTGTTTGTGGTGTTGACATCAAAAGCAGGACGCATTAGAATATCCCATATATACACCACCAGGTGTGTGGAAATAAATCAAGAAAGCCCCTTTTGCTATGTTTACAATTTATAAAATTAAAATAAAACATTTCCATGATAAATCTGCCAGCTGAAAGCAGCTTCATACACTGTTTCAATAATACCGTTTTAGAAGAAGGACATGGAATTATAACAGAAATAACAGGTGCAGAAGGAGACACACAGAGTCAGGTAACACAATGGCAAAAATAGAGAAAAATAGAGATATTGATTAATTGCATGTTGCCTTTTCTGTTATTCTCAATTATAGGGGATCCAAAGAATGTGGTGTTTTTTCATCCCAAGATCGATACGACGTGGGAGTTTTCCCTGAAATCCCTACAGCATTTTACATGCTGTTTCCTAATACACTGGAATGACTGTTTCACCAGCCTATACATTTGTAGGGCATTTTATTTTGAGAGCTGCGTGGAGCAGGTATATATATATTGCTCAGATGGCGTGCTCCTTCGGGGCCCTCTGGGCCAACTGAATAAAATAGCAGAATCTCTCAGCACGAAAAAGTTAATAAAAATATGTTGAGTTTCAGAGAAAACTACGTTTGGAGCAGCAACGACAATTATAAAATAAAATGAACAAACAGAAAAACAGCAACAACAATATCATGGTTGTACAGCTGGAGGAAACTTGTATGGAAAGGAAGTGTTGACGTGGTGCAATACAGGTGTATTTGATGCTGTTGACGGTGCCAAACAACAAGACGTAACTAACCTGTTCTGGTTTGATGTGCTCCGAGGTCGGGAAGACGTCGGGGTACGACGGGCGCTCAAAGACCCGGTCCAAAGCTTCCAGCTGCTGCTGAGTGAAAGCATCGGCCCGCAGGTGCTTCCGTAAACTGTCCACACTAACCTGAGAATCAGTGTTTGGGCCAGACCCATCTGAACCATCTACAAGAAGAGAGAGCAACAACACTAGAGTCTAATCAGGAAGCCCCTGGAAGGTAGGAAGCTGGCTGTCACTGAAGCCCCTGTAAGGTAGGAATCTGGCTGTCACTGAAGCCCCTGTAAGGTAGGAAGCTGGCTATCACTGAAGCCCCTGTAAGGTAGGAAGCTGGCTATCACTGAAGCCCCTGTAAGGTAGGAAGCTGGCTGTCACTGAAGCCTCTGTACGGTAGGAAGCTGGCTATCACTGAAGCCCCTGTAAGGTAGGAAGCTGGCTATCACTGAAGCCCCTGTAAGGTAGGAAGCTGGCTATCACTGAAGCCTCTGTAAGGTAGGAAGCTGGCTATCACTGAAGCCCCTGTAAGGTAGGAAGCTGGCTGTCACTGAAGCCCCTGTAAGGTAGGAAGCTGGCTATCACTGAAGCCCTGTAAGGTAGGAAGCTGGCTGTCACTGAAGTCCCTGTAAGGTAGGAAGCTGGCTGAAGCCTCTGTGGCTTTTTGTTTATATCATTACTGTGTGTTACTGGTAACTTTGGATAAGAGTACTACACGCAAGTGTTTTACTGTATCGTTTACACGCGTGTACACCCACTGTATCCTGTATCGTTTACACACGTGTACACCCACTGTATCCTGTATCGTTTACACGCGTGTACACCCACTGTATCCTGTATCGTTTACACGCGTGTACACCCCCTGTATCCTGTATCGTTTACACGCGTGTACACCCCCTGTATCCTGTATCGTTTACACGCGTGTACACCCACTGTATCCTGTATCGTTTACACGCGTGTACACCCACTGTATCCTGTACCGTTTACACGCGTGTACACCCC
Source organism: Oncorhynchus nerka (assembly GCF_034236695.1). Lineage (NCBI taxonomy): Eukaryota > Metazoa > Chordata > Actinopteri > Salmoniformes > Salmonidae > Oncorhynchus > Oncorhynchus nerka. The sequence continues at coordinate 10,023,328 of NC_088405.1, forward strand.
CTGTATAATGCATTGTTTATACCTGTGTAGCACTTCAACCACTACTACTCAATTATAAAGAGCAGATTCAGTCAGGGTAGATTCAGTCAGGGTAGATTCAGTCAGGGTAGATTCAGTCAGGGTGGATTCAGTCAGGGTGGATTCAGTCAGGGTAGATTCAGTCAGGGTAGATTCAGTCAGGGCAGATTCAGTCAGGGTAGATTCAGTCAGGGTAGATTCAGTCAGGGTAGATTCAATCAGGGTAGATTCAGTCAGGGTGGATTCAGTCAGGGTAGATTCAGTCAGGGTAGATTCAGTCAGGGTAGATTCAGTCAGGGTGGATTCAGTCAGGGTGGATTCAGTCAGGGTAGATTCAGTCAGGGCAGATTCAGTCAGGGTAGATTCAGTCAGGGTAGATTCAGTCAGGGTAGATTCAGTCAGGGTGGATTCAGTCAGGGTAGATTCAGTCAGGACAGATTCAGTCAGGGTAGATTCAATCAGGGTAGATTCAGTCAGGGTAGATTCAGTCAGGGTAGATTCAGTCAGTACAGATTCAGTCAGGGTAGATTCAATCAGAGTAGATTCAGTCAGGGTGGAATCAGTCAGGGTAGATTCAGTCAGGGTAGATTCAGGACAGATTCAGTCAGGGTAGATTCTAAAAGGGTCATATTAATGCTGCTAGTGGTGAACCACTGAGTGCAGTCTTTCTTCACAGACAGTAGAGGAAACTACCACTACCACACACAGTATTAGCCAGCATCATGATGTGAAAGCCCCTGTGGTAATTGATGGATTACCATCAGTGCAAATATATACTTGTTGTAGTGGTGGAGCCCGTGTATTTTAATGAACGCTGTAGCTACAGTACTGCAGTGGCTTTTTCATTCCATGTTCATTCCAGGCTCCAGGGGTTTCCCTCCTTCTTCTCTCCTTTCTCAATTTCCCTTTTCCACAGTTTAATACTGCTTTCATTTTCAGTAGAGTGGCAGAGTAGCAGTGTTTCATTTGGGTAGCTAACACCGCTGTGACCGCAGACAGACACGACAGAGAGAGAGAGAGAGAGAGAGAGAGAGAGAGAGAGAGAGAGAGAGAGAGAGAGAGAGAGAGAGAGAGAGAGAGAGAGAGAGAGAGAGAGAAAGAGAGAGAGAGAGAGAAGAGAGAGAGAGAAAGAGAGAGAGAGAGAGAGAGATGCTGTGAATGAATAAATAGTACAGTCTAGTTCAATCACCTCCCAGTCCCAGGATGCCGTTCTCCAAACAGAGGGAGAGGGATGCCTTAGCTTTTCCCTTTGGCGCTTCCCTGTGATGCTTTAAAGCCCCACTTTTACAGCCCTCCAGACCCCTCCCTTCCCATCCCAGGCTGCAACGGCTCTGGCTACTGCCTCTCAGCCTCCATTCTCCTCCTCCGCGGATCTCTGGAAAGGGCTTCAGCTCCCTTACAAATCTGTCATTCTAAATTTGCGGCAGATTATGTTCTCTGGTTGGTCCTGGAGGGAGCGGCGGAGATATATGATATGCAAGGAGGGACCCTATTGATTGCCTGCCTGGTCTGGTGGCAAAGAGGGAGCCGAAATGAACTTGAAATGAACATCATGCCTCAACTCAATGTGCGTATAATACTCTACTTAATCCCACATTTTTCTCTGCCATGGAATTCAATTGATCAATCATGTCTCTCCTGATAGTACCATTTGGAAGGGTTATTGCCATTCCATTCTGCCGCTTGACCTTTTCTCACTGGGGCCAGAGGATGAACCTGCACTCCCAAGAAGAGCAAAACGCATCAAGGGGATATATAAGCGACCCTGGGGGAGTCGGGGGTGTGTGAGTGTGTGTGTGTGTGTGTGTGTGATTGGGGGAGGGGAGGGGGGTCTGTGCATGTGGTGAATAGGTTACCTCCATTTGCTGCCCAACATACAACAATAATTCTATATCCTCAAACAAATTATTTCGATAACTAATCATTTTTTAAAAACTATTATGGTAAATGTATTTCATTTAACACACATGTAAAAATCTTTTTATTTTCATAGTGTGATCGGGTTGGGATCTGTTGCAATATGCAATCACAGGAGAACATAAATCACTTCTACTCTACACTGTTCAGCTATTTTCTTCTGATTTTCAGTATGGATAAATCTAATCACATCTTTTGATCTGGCATTATTTCTGGACAGCTCCACTGGGGGCCTCAGCCTCTCGTAGCTCCGCTGAACGGTTGGCGCTTTATCAACCTCAACTGTTCCCTTCGGTCCTCGGAAGCAAATAGACTCATTAATTACTTTCCATCTGCTAGGCCAGAGTACATACCATGATCAATACCCGCACATTAGTCATTCACCACAGAGGAATACACTTCCCATACACAGATAAACCACCCGCAGGTCAACCTACAGTACATGGGCTGTGGTTCCCACTCAAACCACCCGCAGGTCAACCTACAGTACATGGGCTGTGGTTCCCACTCAAACCACCCGCAGGTCAACCTACAGTACATGGACTGTGGTTCCCACTCAAACCATTCCCCAGGTTAACCTGTTGTTCCCACTCAAACCATCCCCAGGTCAACCTACAGTACATGGGCTGTGGTTCCCACTCAAACCATTCCCCAGATTAACCTGTTGGTCCCACTCAAACCATTCCCCAGGTTAACCTGTTGTTCCCACTCAAACCATGCCCAGGTCAACCTACAGTACATGGGCTGTGGTTCCCACTCAAACCATTCCCAGGTCAACCTACAGTACATGGGCTGTGGTTCCCACTCAAACCATTCCCAGGTCAACCTACAGTACATGGGCTGTGGTTCCCACTCAAACCACCCCCAGGTCAACCTACAGTACATGGGCTGTGGTTCCCACTCAAACCATCCCCCAGGTTAACCTGTTGTTCCCACTCAAACCATCCCCAGGTCAACCTACAGTACATGGGCTGTTGTTCCCACTCAAACCACCCGCAGGTCAACCTCTGTGGTTCCCACTCAAACCATCCCCCAGGTTAACCTGTTGTTCCCACTCAAACCACCCGCAGGTCAACCTACAGTACATGGGCTGTTGTTCCCACTCAAACCATCCCCCAGGTTAACCTGTTGTTCCCACTCAAACCATCCCCAGGTCAACCTACAGTACATGGGCTGTTGTTCCCACTCAAACCACCCGCAGGTCAACCTACAGTACATGGGCTGTGGTTCCCACTCAAACCATCCCCCAGGTTAACCTGTTGTTCCCACTCAAACCATCCCCAGGTCAACCTACAGTACATGGGCTGTGGTTCCCACTCAAACCATTCCCAGGTCAACCTACAGTACATGGGCTGTGGTTCCCACTCAAACCATCCCCAGGTCAACCTACAGTACATGGGCTGTGGTTCCCACTCAAACCATTCCCAGGTCAACCTACAGTACATGGGCTGTGGTTCCCACTCAAACCATTCCCAGGTCAACCTACAGTACATGGGCTGTTGTTCCCACTCAAGTTTAGGTGAAATACCCATTTAAACATTTAAGACACCCACCTCAATATTGCCTCCTTGTAAAATACATAATCCTATGACTAGCGTAACAATGCCAGTACATCTATGTAAAACAAAACTCACTCTAATGCCCAGTACATCTATGTAAAAAAAAACTCACTCTAATGCCCAGTACATCTATGTAAAACAAAACTCACTCTAATGCCCAGTACATCTATGTAAAACAAAACTCACTCTAATGCCCAGTACATCTATGTAAAACAAAACTCACTCTAATGCCCAGTACATCTATGTAAAACAAAACTCACTCTAATGCCCAGTACATCTATGTAAAACAAAACTCACTCTAATGCCCAGTACATCTATGTAAAAAAAACTCACTCTAATGCCCAGTACATCTATGTAAAAAAAACTCACTCTAATGCCCAGTACATCTATGTAAAACAAAACTCACTTTAATGCCCAGTACATCTATGTAAAAAACTCACTTTAATGCCCAGTAGATTTATGTAAAAACCCTTCACTCTAATTGTATTTATTTATTTCAGCTTTATTTAACTAGGTAGGCTAGTTGAGAACAAGTTCTCTTTTACAACTGCGACTTGGCCAAGATAAAGCAAAGCAGTGCGACACAAACAACAACACAGAGTTACACATGGAATAAACAAACATACAGTCAATAATACAGTAGGAAAACAATTTACAGTGTGTGCAAATGAGGTAAGATAAGGGAGGTAAGGAAATAAATAGGCCATAGCGGCAAAATAATTACAATTTAGCAATTTAAACACTGGAGTGATTGATGTGCAGAAGATGAATGTGCAAGTAGACATACTGGGGTGCAAAGGAGCAAAATAAACAAGTAACAGTATGGGGATGAGGTAGTTGGATGGGCTATTTACAGATGGGCTATGTACAGGTGCAGTGATCTGTGAGCTTCTCTGACAGCTGGTGCTTAAAGTTAGTGAGGGAGATATGAGTCTCCAGCTTCAGTGATTTTGAAATTCGTTCCAGTCATTGGCAGCAGAGAACTGGAAGGAAAGGCGACCAAAGGAGTAATTGGATTTGGGGGTGACCAGTGAAATATACCTGCTGGAGCGCGTGCCCAGTACAATGTCCAGTACATCTATGCCAAAAACCCTCACTCTAATGCCCAGTACATATATGTAAAAAAAACTCACTCTAATGCCCAGTACATCTATGGATATGGCCCAAAATACACCTTATTCCCTATATAATGCAGTCCTTTTGACCAGAGCCCTATGGCCTGACTATCTCACCCATGTCTGCTGGAATAGGTTGTTCTAGCTGGTGGTAAGGAGACCCTCAGTCTAGCCTGGCTAAACCAGACTGAATGCTAAACTCAATGGTGAGTTCAGCATTCAGTCTAGTTTTTACCAGGCTAGTTAACTAGAGGTATTCTGTTTCATACTGATGACATTTAGAAGTGAATTCAACCATCACAATGACATTTCTTAAAGGTACATAGGAAATATTTTTTGATGTATCTAAAAAAAACAAAAAAGACAGCCATTTTTCTTTTTTTTTACGGAGTATCACAGCCACCCAGCAATGTAATACGACACATAGACCACATTTCATATTTCTACTGAAGCCACCGCAAGACATCATGTCCTACAAGTATACAGTACCAAATAACATATGTTGTAAGATATATGGTACATGTTTTTGTGGGCGAGTTTCCCATTCCGTGCTAGCTGTTATGTCGTAGACAGTTACCATCGTCCTGTTTGTTCATCATTTGGAATGGAGGCTAGCTGTAATATCTGACACTACTAGATAACATTTGCTAAGATACATTGGTACATGGTTTTTGGGGGCCATTTTCCATACCATTTTAGCTATTAATTATGTCATAGCATTAGTCGGTAAACCTGGAAATCATAATGGCTTTGTTTACATGTTAGTCATTTAGCAGACGCTCTTATCCAGAGCGACTTACAGTAGTGAGTGCAGACATGTTCATACTGGTCCCCGGTGGGAATTGAACCCACAACTCTGGCATTGCAAGTGCCACGCTCTACCAACTGGTCTCTGTTTCTCCACATCCTCCCCAGTGATGCTAATAACTTATGTTGTTATGTCATAGTGGATAATGTCTTTGTTTGTTGGTGTGTCTCCATAGTGATGGTGTCTGTGTTATTGATCAGTGAGTGACAGGCTTGAGTGTATTCATCTTGACATGGCTGGGCATTAACACTCCGGTAACGAGGGAGCAGAGGACTCCAGACTCTATCAGATCACATCACCAGCTCTATAAGACAGACTCCTCTCCGCGGGCTCGCCACCCCAAGGTCATGACCCCTAGCAGGGGGTTGAGCCGACGTAATTCTGTCTCTGCCTGGAGTCAGAGAGAGAGAGGCCGTCTGCCTTACTACACTGACTACCTGTCTGCCAAACACGGCAGAATACAAACCACTAGAAACATCAGCTTTAAGAAGGAAGCTGATGTCTTCTGGCCATGACGGTGATTATACAATAGGCACGAATGGCCCCGTGAAGAATTGACCAAAGCAACGGCGTCAAAATATAAGCTCGTAATTGTTATAGTATCTTATTCATGGTCAAATTCAACCTGTGTTCAGTCTGTGTTTAGCCCTGAGTGGAGGCACATGGAGGTGAAACGGCACCTTAAGGTCATGAAGGCCCCTCTTTTCTGAATAGGCTTTTTGCCTTTCTGTTGTTCTAGTTTGAACAACATTATCTAGCTATACGTCAGCTAGTGACTCTCTTTCCCAAGCATTGCATTAGCATTCTGTTTGAACAACATTATCTAGCTATACGTCAGCTAGTGATTCTCTTTCCCAAGCATTGCATTAGCATTCTGTTTGAACAACATTATCTAGCTATACGTCAGCTAGTGATTCTCTTTCCCAAGCATTGCATTAGCATTCTGTTTGAACAACATTATCTAGCTATACGTCAGCAAGTGATTCCCTTTCCCAAGCATTGCATTAGCATTCTGTTTGAACAACATTATCTAGCTATACGTCAGCTAGTGATTCTCTTTCCCAAGCATTGCATTAGCATTCTGTTTGAACAACATTATCTAGCTATACGTCAGCTAGTGATTCCCTTTCCCAAGCATTGCATTAGCATTCTGTTTGAACAACATTATCTAGCTATACGTCAGCTAGTGACTCTCTTTCCCAAGCATTGCATTAGCATTCTGTTTGAACAACATTATCTAGCTATACGTCAGCTAGTGATTCCCTTTCCCAAGCATAGCATTAGCATTCTGTTTGTTTTTGTGATATCACTCCCTCATCTACAACTAGCTTCAATGTACACCCTGAATTAAATCCAATTAACACTAATTTCAAATTAAATTGTACACGTTGACACATACATTTTTCAATCAAACGTTTTGGTTAATGTATTGTTAACCAAATAAAATATTACAACATTTAGTGCACATATGCTCCGCATAGCCTCTCTTCAATATATTTTAATATATCTTTCTACTTACACAGATATGTGTAACTTAAGACAATTCTCTCACTATACACTCTGCTGGCCTCAGAAAGACAACTCCATATCGTCTGAACGTTGACGGTCTGAGTCATTTGACATTTGAGTAATTTAGCAGACAATCTCATCCATAGCGACGTTCTTATCCATAGCGACGTTCTTATCCATAGCGACAATCTCATCCATAGCGACAATCTCATCCATAGCGACGTTCTTATCCATAGCGACGTTCTTATCCGTAGCGACGTTCTTATCCGTAGCGACGTTCTTATCCATAGCGACGTTCTTATCCATAGCGACGTTCAACAACAGGTAGGTCCAACTACAGACGGTGTACAGTGACGGTGTACAGGAAGGCCCTGACACCATTCTTCATCGATCTGTTCCTGGGTATTAATTAAGCAGCCCATTTTTCATTGATTTAGCACATTATAGTTCAGTGCGTTACCGCCTGTCTCTCAGACTTGATGTTGTTGAACTGAGATCCTCTGTTGATTCACCCTTCTCCCTGGGATGCATCCCTAATGACACCCTATCCCCTATATAAATGCCCTATGGGCCCTGGTCACAAGTAGTGCCGTGTAGAAGGAATATGGTGCCATTTGGGGCACAGTCCCTCTCTCACCCAAACAGATGGTGATGCTGACAGAACACTGATGTGAACAGGATTCATGGCCTAGTGCTCCATCATTCATCTGTCCCTGTCTCTGTCTCTGTCCCTGTCCCTGTCTCTGTCTCTCTCTCTGTCTCTGTCCCTGTCTCTGTCCCTGTCTCTGTCACTGTCTCTGTCCCTGTCTCTGTCCCTGTCCCTGTCTCTGTCTCTGTCCCTGTCTCTGTCTCTGTCTCTCTCTCTGTCTCTGTCCCTGTCTCTGTCCCTGTCTCTGTCTCTGTCCCTGTCTCTGTCCCTGTCCCTGTCTCTGTCTCTGTCCCTGTCTCTGTCCCTGTCTCTGTCCCTGTCCCTGTCCCTGTCCCTGTCTCTGTCTCTGTCTCTCTCTGTCTCTGTCTCTGTCTCTGTCCCTGTCTCTGTCGCTGTCTCTCTCTGTCTCTGTCTCTCTCTCTGTCCCTGTCTCTGTCTGTCTCTGTCGCTGTCGCTGTCTCTGTCTCTGTAGCTGTCTCTGTCTCTGTCCCTGTCCCTGTCTCTGTCTCTGTCTATGTCCCTGTCTCTCTCTCTCTCTTTCTCTATCTGTCTTTCTCTCTCTCCTGTCTTTCTCTCCCCTCTCCTCCTCTGTCTGTCTGTCTGTCTGTCTGTCTGTCTGTCTGTCTGTCTGTCTGTCTGTCTGTCTGTCTGTCTGTCTGTCTGTCTGTGAATGATATGAAATGATGATCTAATTGTGGAATTTCTCTTTTTTATTATTATCACATTGTACAAAAGCTTCAGACAACGCAGAAAATATATTTTTTGAAAAGGATTGAAATGAAGAATAGAAACCCATAATGGTAGTTATGATTGTCCATATTGTGGGTCGTATTTGAATAGCGATGTGAAATGGTTTCAAAAGACTGGACACACTTGGTGAGATATCATTCTCGTTATTGGCCATTAGCTAGATACCGTATCCTGAAGAAACCTCTCAGCTGTATCTGTCCAGGTGATTTCAGCTCAATCACCCAATAGAATGGGTGTCAGCAACCCGTTGTCTGTAACGGTTAGTCAGTCTCTTAATAAGGTACGTTAACTCAACAATCTGTATTTCCACCACAGTATAGTAATATATCTCTGCTAACGTTGCATCCATTCTAGAACATTCTAACACTATGGTACGGAACATGCAGTGACAAAACAATCACCAAACAAAAGCAGTTCCCTATCGGTCCAAAGCATGTTGTCGATTCCACAGGCTCCAATACAAATTCCTCCTTGGCAATAATTCCTACAGTCATTGAACAGAATATTTCAGACCCTTGAGCTATTTCCTTTGTCTTTTCCACTAGCCAGCCCCTCGGAGGGGAGTGGGGATGCGGGTGGAGCGTTGGACGGTTTGGGGGGTTGGAGGGGAGAGAGGAGATGGAGACTAGGATGTTAATTTGTGAGGTAATAGCTTTTCTCTGCGGAATTGCAAATTCTCATATATATGGACAGCAGACAGGACATCCATGGTCACCAACGACACGATGGGTACGTCCCAAAGGACACCCTATCCCCATTATAGTGCACTACAAGGCCCTCGTAAAAAGCACTGCACTACAAAGGGAATAGGGTGCCCTTTAGAACACAGCTCAGCTCCAGAGGTCCCCTCTCTCTCTCTCCTCTCTCTCTCTCTCTCTCTCTCTCTCTCTCTCTCTCTCTCTCTCTCTCCCTCTCTCTCTCCTCTCTCTCTCCCCTCTCTCTCCCTCTCTCTCTCTCCTCTCTCCTCTCCCCTCTCCTCTCTCTCTCTCCTCTCCTCTCCTCTCTCTCTCTCTCTCTCTCTCTCTCTCTCTCCTCTCCTCTCTCTCTCCACTCCTCTCTTTCTCCTCTCCTCTCTCTCTCTCTCCTCTCTCTCTCTTTCTCCTCTCCTCTCTCTCTCTCTCTCTCTCTCTCTCTCTCTCTCTCTCTCTCTCTCTCTCTCTCTCTCTCCTCTCTCTCTCCTCTCTCTCTCTATCTCTCCTCTCCTCTCTCTCTCTCTCTCTCTCTCCTCTCCTCTCTCTCTCTCCTCTCTCTCTTTCTCCTCTCCACGCTCTGTCCTGGCTGGCAACAATAGCTGCCAAGTGTAACATGCTACTTTTAATTTGCAATAACACATGACAAAGCCAGATTAATGGCTCTTATGACACGAGTGTCCCTGGCGCCGGTCTTCTCCAGGACCCGGTGTACATAACGCGTGTCACACTACATTATCTCTACATCCCTCTAGTAATGGGGAGACCTGCTTTCTTTAAAGGGCTCCTCACTGCTGAGTTGGAACTTAGGAGCTGTCTGACTGGTGCACCTTGGCACAGAGCCACAGTACAGCCGAGGTTCTGGACCTCGACACACCGTCCGTCCCTTTCACTGCATGAGCCGCTTACTTTCAACTTGTTATTATTGTTATTTACCCAAGCTACCGAGTTAGTTTTTTAATAAAGTCAAATAAAGTTTGTTTTTCACCGTTTGATAAAGACATATAATCCAATGCATTAACTCATAGTAGCATACCGCAACATATACAGCATCATGATAGTTAGGTTGAAACAAACAGCTTATGAAACACTGACCTCTGGTCTAAGTAGGAAACACTGACCTCTGGTCTTAGTAGGAAACACTGACCTCTGGTCTAGTATTAAACACTGACCTCTGGTCTAAGTAGGAAACACTGACCTCTGGTCTTAGTAGGAAACACTGACCTCTGGTCTTAGTAGGAAACACTGACCTCTGGTCTTAGTAGGAAACACTGACCTCTGGTCTTAGTAGGAAACACTGACCTCTGGTCTTAGTAGGAAATACTGACCTCTGGTCTTAGTAGGAAACACTGACCTCTGGTCTAGTATTAAACACTGACCTCTGGTCTTAGTAGGAAACACTGACCTCTGGTCTTAGTAGGAAACACTGACCTCTGGTCTAGTATTAAACACTGACCTCTGGTCTTAGTAGGAAACACTGACCTCTGGTCTTAGTAGGAAACACTGACCTCTGGTCTTAGTAGGAAACACTGACCTCTGGTCTTAGTATGAAACACTGACCTCTGGTCTTAGTAGGAAACACTGACCTCTGGTCTTAGTAGGAAACACTGACCTCTGGTCTTAGTAGGAAACACTGACCTCTGGTCTTAGTATTAAACACTGACCTCTGGTCTTAGTAGGAAACACTGACCTCTGGTCTTAGTAGGAAACACTGACCTCTGGTCTTAGTATTAAACACTGACCTCTGGTCTTAGTAGGAAACACTGACCTCTGGTCTTCGTAGGAAACACTGACCTCTGGTCTTAGTAGGAAACACTGACCTCTGGTCTTAGTAGGAAACACTGACCCCTGGTCTTAGTAGGAAACACTGACCTCTGGTCTTAGTAGGAAACACTGACCTGTCTCGAGTTCCATTAATATGAAATGTATAGTAGACTAAATAGTAATTACTTTGCGAACTATAATTTACTGTAACACATAGTAGAGTAAAGCATGATGCCGTCTAGCTATAGTCATGATATCGGATGCAATATACTATTTTTTCAAACGGTGGCTCGCGGCGAGACATTGTTTTTAAAGCAGTGTTTTGATGGGCCATGATGTGAGAGAGGATTGAAGGCCCGAGGTTGATATTTTTGGAAAGATAAACTATCAGTGTCCCTCGGCTTGTGATTCCAGGTGGGTATTATTGACTGGGTCTGGAGAGGTAGTATGTAAGAACCATATCTCTACCCTACACTCCCCCACCTGAAATCCCCACACACCCAACCACCCTACACTCCCCCACCCAACCACCTTACACTCCCACACCCAACCACCCTACACTCCCCCACCCAACCACCCTACACTCCCCCACCCAACCACCCTACACTCCCACACCCAACCACCCTACACTCTCCTACCCAACCACCCTACACTCCCCACCCAACCACCCTACACTCCCCCACCCAACCACCCTACACTCCCCCACCCAACCACCCTACACTCCCTACACTCCACCCAACCACCCTACACTCCCCTACCCAACCACCCTACACTCACCTACCCAACCACCCTACACTCCCCCACCCAACCACTCTACACTCCCCCACCCAACCACCCTACACTCCCCCCTACCCAACCACCCTACACTCCCCTACCCAACCGCCCTACACTCCCCCACCCAACCGCCCTACACTCCCCCACCCAACCACCCCACACTCCCCCACCCAACCACCCTACACTCCCCACCCAACCACCCTACACTCCCCCACCCAACCACCCTACACTCCCCCACCCAACCACCCTACACTCCCCCACCCAACCACCCTACACTCCCCCACCCAACCACCCTACACTCCCCACCCAACCACCCTACACTCCCCTACCCAACCACCCTACAACACTCCCCACCTGAAATCCCCACACACCCAACCACCCTACACTCCCCCACCCAACCACCCTACACTCCCCCACCCAACCACCCTACACTCCCCCACCCAACCACCCTACACCCCCTGCTTCCCTCTGCTCTCACTAGGGCTAGAGAGGGAGTATTCGTGCGTCCCAAATTGCACCTTCCCTATTCCCTATTTTCCCCATAGGGCTCGGGTCAAAAGTAGTGCATTATATAGGGAATAGAGCACCATTTGGAACGCAAGCGATATAAGAACCACAGAGCCCTGTTCCCTCTGCTCTGCTCTTTCATCAGCATGCCGCCCGGCCCGGGGAACTTAAATCAAGGAAATGGCAGGACATCAAGGAGATCATTTGAGACTGAATAGCCGTAGAAACATGGGGCTGTCATCTATTAGAGGAGAGGACCCTCCAAAACACGCCGCCGAGCAGCTCTCCTCTCTCTACGAGCCCCTCTATCTGTCCTTATAAGTCCTTCCTCCCCATGTCCTCTAATGCCTCTCTCTCTCTCTCTCTCTCTCTCTCTCTCTCTCTCTCTCTCTCTCTCTCTCTCTCTCTCACACATCTATCTCTCTCTCTCTCCTTACAGGTCCTTCCTCATCCTGTCCTCTAATGCCTACTCTGCCCTTCAGTATCAATCTGCATGGAAATGTGTGCCTTCTATCATCCGATGGCTAGATATTACACCCCGGCTAATAGGAAAGACTTCTTGTAGAATAGTCTGAAAATGAACTCTTGTAAAATGTCATCCGTTTGCATTCTGCCTTACGATCTCTCTCTCCACTAGCAGCATCTCTTTACAGCGGAAGAGAGTTGATTATGTCATTTGCCTTGTCCACGTCATGCTGGTTTTTATATCTCTGCCAGGAAATCTACCTTCGACACGTCATTAGTCATACCCTCTCCCTCCCATCCTTCCATCCCTCCACGCAGGACACACATAAAACATCCTATTCCACGAATACCCCCACAAACCCTGCATTAGTCATACCCTCTCCCTCCCATCCTCCCATCCTTCCATCCCTCCACGCAGGACACACATAAAACATCCTATTCCACGAATACCCCCACAAACCCTGCTCGCTGCTCGCGCTTCTCCTCTCCACTTCCACCCGACAAATGTCATACAGGACAAAAGACAACGGTATGAAATCCTACTGGATATCGTCGTACGCTCATTAGCTACGTTCCTTACATACTACAGAAGCAAGGGACTCATTCCCCTCCCAGTTCCCCTCCCGACACCAGTCTCCTTCCATAGTGTACATGTCCTCTTAACACAGTCTGGTTGTGAATGAATGGTCCTGCTCCATTATTCTCACCAGATGCTTATGTAGTGACATTAGAAAGCATGTTGCTTACAGATCCAATAATCTATATGGCTCCGGGCTTCTTATATCCACTACCTACTCTTTGAGACAGTAAAAACAGAGAGGGAAAGAGAGACGGGGAGGGATGGAGGGGGGAGACGGAGAGGGAGAGAGAGGGAGAGAGAGAGGGGGGAGAGGGGGAGACGGAGAGGGAGAGGGGGTAAATGAGCGAGAGAGAACAAGAGGGGAAAGAGAGAGGGGAAGAGAGAGAGGGAGCGAGAGGGATAGAGGGAGAGTGAACAAGAGTGGAAAGCGAGACGGGAGAGAGAGAGAGAGGGAGAGAGAGATTGAAGGGGGAGAGGAAGAGAGAGAACAAGTGGGGAAAGAGAGAGACAGAGAGAGAGAGAGAGAGAGAGAGAGAGACAGAGAGACAGAGAGAGAGAGACAGAGAGACAGAGAGAGAGAGAGAGAGAGAGAGAGAGAGAGAGGATGGGGGGAGAGAGAGAGAGAGAGGGGGAGAGATGAGGTGCTGCTGGTGTTAAACGTGTCTCATACACCGGAGGTGGTAGACGTTGGTTTCTTGAGTGACCTGGGTGGTTGGCTACATCATCTTGACATGTAATTATCTAAGCCCCTCTTAATCACTTCAACAAAGATTAATTGCACAAGACAACAGTGGAGGTCATGTCTTCAAATCAAACAGCTCTTCCACTTCTTCGTGACACACTAGAACACATTATCATGGTACATTTAGCCTTTATGGTTTTCCTGTGGTATCGCTTTGCTCTGGCAATACACATCACAATGTCTGATGCTGTACACTAGCTAGTTGTGTATGATGTTATGAAGACTGGGAGATATTCTATTCAGTATTTTCTATTTTGACTAGAAATGCTCCGATCCGTTCTGATCTGAAGTGAATCTGTATTAGAACACATCAACTCATCAAGGTGCTCTGAGTCAGACAACATCAAGGTGCTCTGAGTCAGACAACATCAAGGTGATCTGAGTCAGACAACATCAAGGTGCTCTGAGTCAGACAACATCAAGGTGCTCTGAGTCAGACAACATCAAGGTGCTCTGAGTCAGACAACATCAAGGTGCTCTGAGTCAGACAACATCAAGGTGCTCTGAGTCAGACAACATCAAGGTGATCTGAGTCAGACAACATCAAGGTGCTCTGAGTCAGACAACATCAAGGTGCTCTGAGTCAGACAACATCAAGGTGCTCTGAGTCAGACAACATCAAGGTGCTCATAGCCAGACAACAACAACAACAACACAACATTTTGGGACAAATACTATTCTGAGGAATAAGAAAGCCTTGTCTCTTACCTTCATCTCGTTTCCTCTTCTCACCATTCGACCGGGGAATACCCAGGATGCCGTTGATGGAGTAGGACCCCACAGGGTCGTTGGAAGGGCTTGTTACAGGTGGAGAGGCCTGGCTCGGTACTGAGGGAAAAGAGACATTTTCTCATTATTATTTCACCTTTATTTTGTGGTCCTGTGTAGCTCAGTTGGTAGAGGATGGCACTTGCAGGATCGTGGGTTCGATTCCCAGGACCACCCATAACTAAATGTATACACACAGTAGCCGACTGTAAGTTGGTTTGGATGAAGCATCTACTAAATAGTATTTCATGTTATTATTTAACCAGGTTGTTCAAATTGAGTAGAAAATATATTTTTTCAATGGAGACAAGGGTGATTAACATGGGTTGGGGTTATGATACATCTTACCCATGGTGTGGCCTGGTGTAAGGGTTAGGGTTAGGATACATCTTACCCATGGTGTGGCCTGGTGTAAGGGTTAGGGTTAGGATACATCTTACCCATGGTGTGGCCTTGTGTAAGGGTTAGGGTTAGGATACATCTTACCCATGGTGTGGTCTGGTGTAAGGGTTAGGGTTAGGATACATCTTACCCATGGTGTGGCCTGGTGTAAGGGTTAGGGTTAGGATACATCTTACCCATGGTGTGGCCTGGTGTAAGGGTTAGGGTTAGGATACATCTTACCCATGGTGTGGCCTGGTGTAAGGGTTAGGATACATCTTACCCATGGTGTGGCCTGGTGTAAGGGTTAGGGTACATCTTACCCATGGTGTGGCCTGGTGTAAGGGTTATGATACATCTTACCCATGGTGTGGCCTGGTGTAAGGGTTAGGTTATGATACATCTTACCCATGGTGTTCTGGTGTAAGGGTTAGGGTTAGGATACATCTTACCCATGGTGTGGCCTGGTGTAAGGGTTAGGGTTAGGATACATCTTACCCATGGTGTGGCCTGGTGTAAGGGTTATGATACATCTTACCCGTGGTGTGGCCTGGTTTAAGGGTTAGGATACATCTTACCCATGGTGTGGCCTGGGGCAGACAGGGATGTTCCATCTGGAGACGGGTGGAAAGGCTGCTGGACTTTTGTTCGTATTATCCTGTGATCACAGGAAAGAAAAGATGGTGTCAGTGCTGCTTCCTGCTCTTGGATCAGTTGACTGATGAGATGGCGTCAGTGCTGCCTCCTGCTCTTGGATCAGTTGACTGATGAGATGGAGTCAGTGCTGCTTCCTGCTCTTGGATCAGTTGACTGATGAGATGGAGTCAGTGCTGCCTCCTGCTCTTGGTTCAGTTGACTGATGAGATGGAGTCAGTGCTGCTTCCTGCTCTTGGATCAGTTGACTGATGAGATGGCGTCAGTGCTGCCTCCTGCTCTTGGATCAGTTGACTGACAAGATGGTGTCAGTGCTGCCTCCTGCTCTTGGATCAGTTGACTGATGAGATGGATTCAGTGCTTCCTCCTGCTCTTGGATCAGTTGACTGACGATATCGAGTCAGTGCTGCCTCCTGCACTTGGATCAGTTGACTGACAAGATGGAGTCAGTGCTGCCTCCTGCACTTGGATCAGTTGACTGACAAGATGGCGTCAGTGCTGCCTCCTGCTCTTGGATCAGTTGACTGATGAGATGGAGTCAGTGCTGCCTCCTGCACTTGGATCAGTTGACTGACGATATGGAGTCAGTGCTGCCTCCTGCTCTTGGATCAGTTGACTGACGATATGGAGTCAGTGCTGCCTCCTGCACTTGGATCAGTTGACTGACAAGATGGCGTCAGTGCTGCCTCCTGCTCTTGGATCAGTTGACTGACAAGATGGCGTCAGTGCTGCCTCCTGCTATTGGATCAGTTGACTGACAAGATGGCGTCAGTGCTGCCTCCTGCTATTGGATCAGTTGACTGACAAGATGGCGTCAGTGCTGCCTCCTGCTCTTGGATCAGTTGACTGCCAAGATGGCGTCAGTGCTGCCTCCTGCTCTTGGATCAGTTGACTGACAAGATGGCGTCAGTGCTGCCTCCTGCTCTTGGATCAGTTGACTGACAAGATGGCGTCAGTGCTGCCTCCTGCTCTTGGATCAGTTGACTGACAAGATGGAGTCAGTGCTGCCTCCTGCACTTGGATCAGTTGACTGACAAGATGGCGTCAGTGCTGCCTCCTGCACTTGGATCAGATGACTGACAAGATGGCGTCAGTGCTGCCTCCTGCACTTGGATCAGTTGACTGACAAGATGGCGTCAGTGCTGCCTCCTGCACTTGGATCAGTTGACTGATGAGATGGAGTCAGTGCTGCCTCCTGCTCTTGGATCAGTTGACTGACAAGATGGCGTCAGTGCTGCCTCCGGCACTTGGATCAGTTGACTGACTTTCCACACAATACAGCATGAGGCTATCATTTTGAACATCACCGTGAACGAAGGGCCAGAATGGTCAGTGGTTTAACTTGTTGTTTTTGCAACCTAAACTTCTTCTAATCACAGATTGGATGTTGAAGAACAGATGTTGGACTATATTCTCTATATAATGAACTATTTATTACCAGGACCCATAGTGTAATGTGTCTGAGTGAGATGTCAGTAGTATCTCACCATAATAATGTGTCCAATCCAAAGTCCAGGTGTAGAAACAGCAGTGCCTACATGTTAGAAAGCCTACTGTACCTTTAAAAGGTGAGATCTGGAGAAGAAAAGTCTTCATTGCACTTTTGCTCTGAGAGGTGATCTTGCAAACAAAGCATGAAATCACATCAATTCACCTCAATGATTGGCTTCACTGGTTCTACCTGGCCTGAGCTAATCAGCTCTCCTTCTCTCTCCTTCTCTCTCCTTTCCCCTCCTTCTTTCCCTCTCTCCCTGCCACATGGTAAAGGTTTCCAGGGCTCTCTCTCTCTCTGACTGCTGCCCCTTGGCTTGTCCAGGGCTGTGTCCCGAATGGCAACCCTATTCCCTATATGGTGCACTACTTTTGACCCGAGCTCTATGGCACCCATAGCCCTATATCCCTACGGGCCATGGTCAAGGGTAGTGCGCTATATAGGGACTAGGTTGCCATTTGTGACTGACCACAGCTCTGAGGTCTCTGTGACTTCAGCAGCAGCCCCCCAGTGCCAACCCCGGTGTGGACGAGGGTCTATTGATCGAGGGCTTTGGGGGGAGAAAAAAGTTGGGGATTAGTCACAGGCCCAAACAGATGCAAATAGAAAGCTATAAATTATATGTGACAGGAAAGCAATATTTCCTTATTGCCTTGCACAAGCTTACGCCAGCATTAGATTCCTTTAACCTGACTGGCACCGTGGGGAAGAGGGGAGCTGTCATTGTAATGTGTAAACTTTAAAACTATTTATCATGTATGACATGGTGTGTAGCTATTTTAGAACACGGACGGAGAGCTAAAGGTGGATGGAGAACGTGGAGGATACATAATAACATGTGTCCCAGTTCACGTTTGCTTGGTTTCCTAATCCTAACACAGATCTGTTGTTGAGAATTTGACCTTTCTTTGTATTTTATTAACATAATAGTATTGTTATTTAAGACCTCTATTTTATTAGATGGTGTTGCAAATTGAACCGCTTGGTCTGATACTGAACAATTGAACAATTTACACCACCTACAATTATTTTAGACGTTAACTAAAAGTCTTGGCCTTTGGGGGTGGAGGGGGACATCATTTCACTATTTGATTGAGAATTTTAGGACCGGTGTAAGTATCATATTTTTAAATATTTTTTTTTGATTTGATAAAATATTGGATTTGGCCTTTACTACTACAGGCTATAGAAACACATTGAACAACACATTGATAAATGGCAAAGGAATAAGGTTTTGAAGTGTCTGTCCCAAATCTAGAAGATATCAGAAAGCTCAGGAAATAGTGGACACATATTTAACCTCTGTTTATTCTGTTGGCACAAAACTATCTCCATAACTCCATTCATTGTTTAAACCAGTACCAAGTTACCTTCCGACGGAGAACATCATTGTGATTAAATGGAGAACACCATTGTGTTAAAACGGAGAACACCAGTGTGATAGAATGGAGAACACCATTGTGTTAAAATGGAGAACACCATTGTGATAAAATGGAGAACACCATTGTGATAAAATGGAGAACACCATTGTGATAAAATGGAGAACACCATTGTGATAAAATGGAGAACACCATTGTGATTAAATGGAGAACACCATTGTGATAAAATGGAGAACACCATTGTGATAAAAATGGAGAACACCATTGTGATAAAATGGAGAACACCATTGTGATTAAAATGGAGAACACCATTGTGATAAAATGGAGAACACCATTGTGATTAAATGGAGAACACCATTGTGATAAAATGGAGAACACCATTGTGATAAAATGGAGAACACCATTGTGATAAAATGGAGAACACCAGTGTGATAAAACGGAGAACACCATTGTGATAAAACGGAGAACATCATTGTGATAAAATGGAGAACACCAGTGTGATAAAACGGAGAACACCATTGTGATAAAACGGAGAACATCATTGTGATAAAATGGAGAACACCATTGTGATAAAACGGAGAACACCATTGTGTTAAAACGGAGAACACCATTGTGATAAAACGGAGAACACCATTGTGTTAAAATGGAGAACACCATTGTGATAAAATGGAGAACACCATTGTGTTAAAATGGAGAACACCATTGTGTTAAAACGGAGAACACCATTGTGATAAAATGGAGAACACCATTGTGTTAAAATGGAGAACACCATTGTGTTCGTGAGAATCTCGTCTTTCCATAAAGTGTTCCATGTTCGTTCGGACGCTACGGACATCATTTGTGAGAAGACCGATTTTTTGGGGATGTCTCGTGGTCTGACAAACACCGCTGTAGCTCGGCCACCAACAACCGCAGATGCGGAATGCCGACACAGGTGGATGTGGTGGATTGAGACTCAACCCATGCAAAACAAATAAAGATATCTCCAGCTTAAACTGATGGATTTGGATGGGTATTTGTTTTTATTATGTTACTTAGACTGATGCACCGGTAGACCCTTCAGGATTTTAATTGAAACACCTCAAAATCTAATATTTATGTTGTTGACTGTAGACACAAAGGACCAAGATATTCAGCTGTATATTGTTAAGATGGCTGTGGTATTGATATTGTTTTGAGGTTCAAGGAGTAAAGTACCCACTACTGTCAGACCTCTCCTTAGGGCAAAGCTACAATACAATGACTAGCCTTCCCAGAGATCACATATCAATATTTTATTTACATTTTTTTTCACTTCACTCCATAACAGTAATTTGACCCCCTGACTTCTGTGTGCGATATAAATCCAGAAGACTTTATTTGGAAATACATGTTCTTGATATCGAATAAGCAATTTGAAGGAATGAATTAATGACTTAGCTGTTGCTGAAAATCCCCTGAAGAAATATTAAAATTGCTTTACTTTTGAATCAATATTATTGAACGCCATTGAGGACCTTTTTTTACGTCTAGTAGCGGCTAGCGGCGATACTTGTTGTGGGGTCATTTCTTCCTTGTGGCGCGGTGGCCCAGACCCAGTCCGGCCAGACACCAACTACAACAGGATCTCTATAACAGTTAATAATGCATACAGGAGAACAGTGTTTAAACCTAGATCCTCTTATGTCAACAGTCCCGGGGTCACTTTTGTTTGGCCATAAAAAACCCTTTTAGAGTAACGGTCAGTAGTCCCAGTCCTTCCCTTTGTCTACAGCTTTGTTAGTGTAGCCAATTCTCCACGTGATTCACCTTGTTTAAAGATAAGTGCTATACTGGCCAATATGAAGCTACTGCCTGGTCTGTTGTGTACTGGATGGAACATCAACCGGTGTTTTGAAGACTGTTTTAGAAAAACACTTATTGGGAATGTGCTGTGTGTTTGTAACTGCTATTGAGTCATAATCCTAGACATATAGTCTACTGATGCATGGTTAGCATTGAACCTTCCACTGTAGAACTGCCCTTTTCTGGTCTCAAGGAAGCAGGTTTAGACAGATATTTCATACAATTACTATCCAACAATTCAGTCAAAATATTGCATTGGACTGACTTGGGTTAAAACCGCGTGTGTGTGTGTGTGTGTGTGTGTGTGTGTGTGTGTGTGTGTGTAGAATAAAGTGTCAAATAATTTAAATGTAACATTGAACCACTAAAAGGTTCTTCACTTCACAAAGAGAAATATTCAGCATTATGAAATTAAAATAAATTCAAAGTAGGTTTCGTCTTTGGTTAATAGAATTACATTTAGTTAAATTCACATTTTAATACCCCCCCCCACCCCACCCCCCATTATAAACAAAGACACATAGGGGATTATTTCAGTTAAAAAATTGAATTGAGATTGAATTTGATTCTAATTGAAAACTTTATAGGTGGATCTTTTAATGATATGAATGTACATTTTGAATCTATCACATACATGTGTCTGAGACTGCTTAAATGGGCCTTTTTAAGCAATCACGAGGCATGAAATGAATTTTTCTTCAGCTCTTTCTCTATTTAAAAAGATGTCTTGTGTGGGGCTGTCTGTCCATGCTCTTTCTGCAGTCAGCTCATTAAAGTGTGATGCTGCTGCTGCCTCTATGGAACACTGACTCTTAACGAAAGTTCATCAGCAAGAGGATCTCTGGCGGGTAGGGGGTCTATTTCTCTACCTCTTTCTCCCCCTCCCCTCTCTCACAATGCTATCTCTCTCTCTCTCCCTCTCTCTCTGCTATCTCTCTTACACCCCTTGGTCTGTTTCACCAATGCACTCAAAGTGCTCTTTGTGATCATGATGTTTCCTTGTTACTTTACAGAAGTGAAGGCTATGTGTGGTGGTATTATAATGCAGTTCTCCACATCAACCATAAATACACCATCTGACCTCAATCTTGCACGTGCGATCTTAACCAGCGGGCAGGCAGGATCCTCTCCAAATTAGATTTGTATGAGGAAGTTTTCAGAATATCTATTTACATAAAATGTCATTTGATAATGAATTCATAACACGTGTTTTTAGTGAAAATACACTTCCCACTCTTTGTTTCACTGGTTGGACAAATACACGAATATAGACCGAATGCTTTGGCAGATAACAATCCCATTATTCTACAAACTATAACAGCGATATGTGAAATAAGACAAAATGCAACTGCATTTACCAAAACAAATCAGAGACAAATAGACGATGTATATACATACAGGTGCGCCTGAACAAGGCAGTTAACCCACTGTTCCTAGACCAGTTAACCCACTGTTCCTAGGCCGTCATTGAAAATAAGAATTTTGTTATTTAACTGACTTGCCTAGTTAAATAAAGGGGAAAAAATCTAAATAAAATAGAAACAGGTACTCCTCTTTAAATAGACCACACGACTCCACAAAGCTTCAAACCAACCCAGCTATAGGTCTAAACTGTAAAGAAAATGTACAACACAACACATTAGATGTGCTGCTATTGAAAGCTCGGCTTTCGGTGCCACGCGGGATCTGGTCACCGGCTTGCCCTATTGATCGGTTTTCATCCAGACAGATTCACTTCGTCCTAAGATATACTGCTGATTGCTGAGGGAGTTTGGACTGAAAGATTGAATTGCACCGTCGAGACCACCCTCGATGGGAGAAAAAGTTTGTCAAACTCTGGACTTATAGGTCCTATAGGCTCCTATTCTGCAGTGCAGTTCATAGATGGAAAACGTACATTGACAAAAAATACCTTGAGAGTTCATCACGACTTTGAAGATGCTTTAGAAATATTGTTAAATAGTCATAAAGATGTTCTATCCGTATAACAGCCAATGGAAGTCAATTATACAGTATATAATAAAGTCAATCTCCTGTAAAAAAAAAAAAAAAATGTAGGCCAGGCGTTGAGGCCTAAACATGGACAGACGAAAGCAATGCTGCGATTATTGTAATTTGTAAAAGTTCTTGATGAAATTTGCAAGGATATTTCCCAATTTTATGATTTTATATATTTTCCAGATGTTTTTGACGTTAACATAATACTATTTTACGTTTTCATTCAAAGGAATAGGCTTATTGGTTATGTCATTATTAATAAAGAAATAGTGTTTACCTGTTAATGGACGAGACGCTTGGAACCGTGTCGTTGTCACAGACGCCCTCAGCTAACAGTCTGTCTCTGATTTCCCACGCGAACATGGTCGGATTCTGGCGCTTGTAGTCCGCTATTTTATCCACAACCTTTGGAGTCGCCACTTTCGGTTTGGACCCACCAATAACTCCTGGCTTTATACTTCCGGTCTCGTAGTATCTGCAACAATAATCAACAACGTATCGATCATGAAACATCTAGGCTATCTGTTGGATGGACGACAATTCTTCGTTTTCTTGGCTAGAGTTGATTTAAATTATCATTAGATTTGTGGATGTATTCGAATGTTATGCACCTTATGCCCCCAAAATACTGTGTTGCGCCTACAGGGCATTCAACCCGCAAACATCTCCAAAATGTGCACATTGTCGTCTGAGGCAAACTTTATATATATATGTACTTTATAGCCTAGGCTATACTCTAACTCTGTGTGGTGGAGTGACTTAAAATCATTTTGTAGGATCCAAAAATAACAGCGAAGACTTATGATCAAAAAAATGGAGCTATTCCTTCCGGCTACAACCCAATACAATGTTGTCCAACTTTATCGTCTGTGCCAAAAAGACTAAGAAAATATTAAGAAAACATGCAATTAATTTCAAATGACATGCTACCAAGTGTTGCTATCTAACTAATTTATACAAACATTCCAAGTGCATAAAACAAATACCTTTTAAAATCCTTTTGATAGCTGAAAAATATTTTAAAAACATTCAAATGTCGTACGGACACGAACCCAATACAATTCAGTTGTAATCTGATATAGCCTAAATTACGGGGATACCAGTTTAGCTGTGTACAGACACAGTACCGCTCCTCGTGATGGCTAGGATTAAAGTCAGATATTGTTTCTTATATCCTCATTATGTGTGTATAATATACTGACGTGTTTCCACTCTTTGTTTTGTTATATTTGGGTCGAATCTGTTTAATTTGGGGTCTGCCAATATGTAGGGATAAGAGTTGCAGGACAGGTGCATTTTTTTTTTTTTTTTAAGAGTGCGTTTTTCTGTCTCATGATGGGTAGTTTCTCCACCGTCTTACCTGCCCAGTATTTTGCTGACACAGCCGTGGCTGACCCGTAGTTGTCTCGAAATGTCACAGGGTCTCACTCCTTGGTGCGCGAGTTCTACGATTCTTGTCCTCACCACGTCAGGTAGGGGTCTGCCGTTGACAAACACCCCGCCTAGCTGGTTCACACCGCCGTGCCCTATATGGGAGACAACAACAGCACAGAAAACCATAACATTAAATACAGGGGTGTGGGAGATTTTGTAGGTTATAATATCACCTCAGCTATAATGCATTGTATGGCATTACAACGTTTCAACGGAACATTTTAGACATATCATATCTAAGCATCCGGTCTTGAATATGATTTTAATGGTCCAATATCCAAGCCGGTACTTTAAGATGGATATGTGGTTGTGGGTTGGGGGCTATATTATTCTTTCCCAGGGAGGTCATCAATTCATGTATTAAAAAAAAAAATGTTTATCAACTCTGTTTGTAGGCTACTCTGAAGATGTGCGTGACAAGGTCACGTAGGCTATAACTTTGAGAAGTATCATATTATAGCCTACCATTAGCTACTATAACAGATTTGTACGTGAATGGTTGGTTGTCCAATATTGCTCCTCCATTGAATATCACGCTAGTTTCCTGCAGGCTATCTATCCTGTTCAATAGCAATACTGTCATTTTACAATCCCCCCCCAAAATTAGGTAATTAACCATTTATAAACACATGCTTAATTAGCATAAATGGTCTATATGATAGTTGGAATTTTCTTCATACTTTAATTAGACCGATTCTATTTTATAAAATGGTAACGCTGCAGTAATAATACGTATCATCTCTCGTCTACATCGTTTAATACAAGGCGGATATCTTTTCAACTCTGGCCCACGGCTCGGGTTGGCTATAGAGTTACACGCTCTTTCATTTTCTTTTCTCCGTAATTATAAATAATTAAGCGCTTTGATTACTCATATTACATATTATTTTGTAAATGAAGAAAAAAAAGGGGGGTGGGGGGGTAAATTATTCACAAGCATGAACAAAACAACATCTAACTCCATCCATTATTTCACCTGCACAACAACAATAGGCCTTTCAGTATCATGTCAAGTCAATTTGTAACAATATTATATTAAATTAAGATACTCTTTATTTTAATGTGTGTATTGTTTAAGTGTTATTTGGTAAATCAATAAATTGGTGCCTATTAGAATATTGGCCTAATAAATTGGCACGGACCTGTCAATGACACGTATTAACCTGGTGACAGGTTTACTAATTCCAATGTGACGTGTTTTGTTCTTCTATTTTTTGTTCTTCAAATTTGGTAACGCTACACAAATCGTGGGCCTTTTTATGAGTTTATTGTGCACAATTGAGAAAAATACAAACACAATAATATATTAGATGTAAGTGCGCCGGTCTGTCAATAAGCACATATTATAAACACAATATTTTCAGTTAAAAAATAGTTTTAAATGTGTCTTCCAAATATTAACATTCCCATCGAAGTTGATTGGATTTGCTTGTTGCCAAGGCCACTGTAATTCAGGCTACATTAAAACGCTGGAGTGTTTTGGTTTTTGTCGGTTGTGATATGCAACAACATACAGACGATGTTGCATTGTCAGTGGAATGAGTGCATCGCTGTCAACGATAATATTCGCTAGGCTATTGGCCTGTTTAGAATCATTATCTTGTTTTCACAGGCTCAGTTTTCGTTGCAAACACAACAATATCTGAAAAACTCATTATCTACTTACGGTGCATCGCTGAGAACGGGTCTACTTTGCAGTGAATATCCATCGGATAGCAAAGGAAAGACGGGTAATCAATGGAAGTCGCCGTTTCGCCTTTGTAATGCAGATAAAAATGGGAAGAAACGGAAAAACTTTATTCGATTCAAGATTTCGCTTTTCCCTCCACTCAGTCAATGAGAGGGTTTAACTTCTTCTAAAAGTTGCCGTCGTGGTAACAGTCCGTGCCGAGAATAGAGGCTACTGCTGGTCAGGTGCAGAACATGACCGACGCTTGGTTCATCAACGTGGAAATGTTTTTCAGTTTGAGTTGGATTTTCAAAACCTGGAATGATGAGATGATTTTTCTCAGAACATGATGACGAATAGGACAAACCTTTACGTCTAAAACCGTTCCTGACAGTCCTGTGGTAAATAGATAGATCCTAGTTCCGGCCTTGATTTGCTGGTTGGTTGCGGTGGGTAGTACGCTCAGATACGCATAGACATGACAGAAGAAACATGGACACTGTGGGGAGTCTGGTGCCCTGGTACCTTCCCCTTTTCCTTGACTCTAAAATGGGGTGGATGCGTTAGCCTGAATCTTTGGGTTGAGAATGAAGCCCCTCACCGTGTGTGCGTTTCTAAAAGCAAGCTGCCTGCCCCCCCCCTCCCATCCGCGGACCCCCTTGCTTATGGATGAGTTGTCAGACAAAGGCAATAGATTCCAACACTTTGTGATTCGCCAACGCAAAAGCCTGGAGCCCAAACGAGGAGGTCCCAGGGTCTGACACACCGAAAGGGGAGGGAAAATAAACAAGGAATTGACTCGGAGTTTTAAGATCAGAGTTTCCAGACATTAGATCGGGACGAGGGGTAAATGAAAGCCATTTTTGACTTTATCAATATCTACAGTTTATCTTATTAGATGAATAACGGACTGAGATAGGAATAGACTAACATTTGGGTGAACATACTATCGCTAGACGTTTTACAAGTTGGCATAACTGTACAAATAGCCTAACGCATATTTCCTGGCTTGGTAAATCATTATTTTCTTGTTGAGATTATGTTATGTAGGCTGCTGGAATGCATCGTTGTTCTAGTCTACTTAATGACGCTAATGCCGCATGCGTGTATATTATACGTATTTGACATGTTTTGCTATGTAGGCCTACAGCTCAAATGCGATTGTTTTGCACGTTGTTTACATGTAAACAAACGCTGCCTGTCTTATGTATATAGGTTTAACTTACTATGTGAAGTATAACAAGAAGGGGCTTGAAGAGGGGAGTGGAGGGCTCTGGACAATCGGTCGTCGATACATTGACCTTTTATGTTATTTTATTGATTCGGTGATCATGACCACCTTCCTGTGATGGATGTACAGCCTGCGTTGACTGGGCCGAGGGGCTAGTAGTTGTATAGGGGCTGGAGGTGAGATTGGACAGGGGAGCCGGGTGCCGGGGTTGGCAGTGTGTGTCAACACAACCCGCAGTGCTCTCCTCCACACCTTCTGTAGATGGCGCTCACAGGTTTCATTTGTCGAAACCGTTTAAACCGACCGTATACTTCTGGTGTCAAAAGAAGTTACAACTCCGGTTGCAAGTCAAACTGTGGATGCTCCATGTTCATGGGATTAGTGATGACAGTAATATGAATATTGATTAGCTTCGATAAATAGGTCTACATGTCAGTGACTGCATGGATTGAATTTCACTGCCAATGTAGAATTGTAATGCGTCAAAATTCCTAGTGCTTGTTATAACATCGGCCGTATTATTATAACCAAATGAATCATTTAAATAAAATTGAAACAATTCAGGTAGCCTACCAAACAGAATTTATTTTTTTTCTGACACAAATTCATTCAACTTCTTTTTTTTTTATGGGGGGGGGGTTGTCTTATTTCAGATATATTTATGATTTATTTTTGATATTATTTTTAGTTGATTTAATTACATACATGAAATAGTTCAAGTGTAGGCTATGGGCTAGGTCTACAGAGCCACCATCATCCTGCGAAAAGTTGAACGGTAATATTAATACAAAAAAAATATCAATATTCATCATGGTAATATATTAACCATAACAAACAATATGGATTATTCTTGTTCTTATTTATATTCCTAGTATTCATTAACAGCAAAATTATAATTACCACAAAAAATATTGTTAGAGTTTAGTTATATTCATTCGTTTTTTATAGGCCCTTAGGCTATAAATGTGAATGTCTCCAACGTCTTCAATCGACATGTTGTTTAAGGCCAGTACTGGAGGGTGGCCCTCACGAAGGTCCAACGTTGGATGAGAGAGCTGCGTGCCTGGTGGCACTTGATATTTTTTGGGGGGATTGGTATTTTTTGGGGGGACAAAAATTCTCTCTGAGGAACATAGGCGGCTACATCTATTGCTCTGCCTTCTGGTCAGGTTAGGGGATAATTTCTCTTATAGGCCCTACTGTTTTTGGAGTGAGCTTCTGGTACAATATGTAGCACTATAGGGTGTAATTTCACACCCCACTGCACATTTCCCCTAAAGCTAAGTTTATTTTTTTTTCTATAAGACCCCCCAATTCTTTTCCGCTGCCCTTGTGCTCTGCGCGATTTGGTCTCCAAGTGCAAAAAAATTAGGCGTTAATGTCGCCGTCGCCCCCCCCCCCATTAGGGGACCAAGTATGAAAATGATTGTAAACACCGCATATGGTAAATGAATACAAAGATGCTGACTATGTTTATTTTCATTGTCCTATCACTTGAATAGCACAGGGCGCGTGTGTGGTGTGTTTGACCCTCTGTTCGGTTCCTTGGCTCGTATCACCCCTCTTTTTAGAGAGAGAGGCCGTTCTATTCAGCCCCTACATAGGGTCAGATCCTATTGAAACGCGATTCAGTGGGAAATTAAACAAGACGATGCCTCAATAAATTGGTCTTCCGGTCGCTGCAATTTATAGCAGACCCAAAGCAAGTTCTGTTAAGATGGTGGGCTTTAAGAAGACATTGACTTACAAAGTGTCTTATTTTGTGGTTGACTTAGATTATTTACATGATGTGCATAACCACCATTTTATTTATGAGCGTGCGAGTCCAAGAGTGCCTGTAGATGATTCATTTCTACAACCCCAGAACTTTACATGACCTATAGTAGGCTAGGATAGCCAACTGGCATGGTGTAGGCCAGAAAGGGAATTATTTACGATAAATAGGCCTACATTCGGATTGTCGCCAATAGTTGTTGTTTTACTTTGGGGGGGGCATGTTTTGGGACACCAGTGACCACACCCATGAAAATTGGTTTAATATATTGACAGAGAGCAATTTATCTTTCGCTCAGTTTGATAGTAGTCTGTGTAGTCTCTAAGTGCCATGGAGAGGGAAAGGCAGAGGAGAGGAGGAGAAGAACCGTACAGAACTAGGAGCTCCGCCCGCAGGACACACGATAGGTCCTGCTAGAAAAACCGTTGAATACACGATAGGTTCCGCTGGGAAAAAAACGTGTAATATTGTCATCGATGACAGAGTTTAGTAGTAGTGAGACAGTGACTAGTAACGAAACTTTATTTCGAAGAAGATAATGTTTGTTTTTTCAGTTCTCTGTTGCCGCTGCTTTGCCTCTAGTCTCGTTTACCTTCGTATTGTTATGGCAACGTCACCCAATCGATGTGACTTTTTCACTTCTAGCTGCCTACGGTCGACTGTCTTCAGTTAGGACCTGAGATCACGGCCTGGTTATTAGTCGAACATGTATCCTTGGATCTCATGGGGGAGTTAAAACAATACATCATTTCATTTCAATGAGCTGCTAGCCAAATGTGTATTGTTGTATTGCATTGAACATCTTATAATGTTTGTAAAATAAATAAAAAATCCAATAAATAAATAATACATTCCGAAAGCTATAGACCTATTTTTTGACACAATCTACTGGCGGTTTGGTGTTGAGAATATATATATTTTTATATACATAAAACTTCCATATTTCAAGTTTAATGAAATGCAGTTATTGTATGGTCATAAAAGAAAACATAATTGCCACTATATGATAGGCTGAATAATGATGTAATCTCACTATAAACTCCTCTTCTGAATGATTTATTTTCACCAACTTGATTATTGAATAATTCAAAATGATCATATACATATTAAAATGAGTTTGACTAAATACTGAACTGTTGAAAATGAACCTTACTATTCCTATCACGTCCGTATGTTTGTCACATGTCACCCAAGTAGGTCTTGCAGCGTGTCAAAACGTTATTGAAAGCTGACACAATAAAGCGAGAACGTCTAGGAACCCCAGTCTTCTGAACGCGCGCTTTCGAACGTCCCTTTTCTCTGTCAAATTCTGAGCTATCTTCCAACTATAGCCTTCACGATGACATTATATTAGTCTACAAGGTGAAACTCCATGCAGGAACAACAACAAAAAATACCCCCCCGAAATAACCCTCGTCACATTTGAAGGCCTCATTTCAATTAGACACAAAAACCAATACATTTTGCCGAATGATAAGAGAGAGTTGTTAGGAGTATTGAATTTGGAAAAGGTCTTACCCCCAGCTCAGTTCAATTAGCTCCATGCACGCGACTTTAAATAGCTGCTTAGTCGCGAGCGGAGCGTCCGATGGAACAGATGGTGCAACCAATTTGATTCCATCCTCCAACACCATCCAAAGATTGATTTTGCACTTGCTTTTAATTTTACCATAATTAATTAGATCATTACAACTGTTTTCCATTGATTTTCCCATTTAAATTCAAAATTAAAAGGTGAATTAGTATGTGATCTATGTTTTCTATTAACCGTATGGGACAACAATATAGAACAAATGTTCACCAAAATTGATATGCAAAACCTCCCAGTATGTCCATGCAAAGCATCGCAGTAAAAAAGAAGAAGATTAATTTGCTGGCATCGAAGGTGTTTTAAAATGTCTATACAATTCTGAACTAATTTCAAATGTATCGAAATTATATATATTTTTAAATGATATACAATTTGAAGCTGTTCAACAAAACACACACACACACACACACACACACACACACACACACACACACACACACACACGTTATAAAAGTGATCGAATTTGGCCGTTTTAGATTGGATAATCCAGGGCGCACCACACAGGGCCTCCCCGCCGTAAAGGCGTTGTAACCTCTAACCTGGTTTTAACAGGAGGGTTTATCAATAACACCAGGGATATGATTCTCTCTGGATCCATTTGATCTACCTCTTCACTTTCAGAATGTTACGAGACACACTCGTATCTGTAAAGTGAACTATTATCACCAATATACATTAACGGTTGGTTTTGCATTAACTGGAAACGTGACGGGTAGACTATTAGACTAACGACAGAGTCTATGATTAGGTTGGCTTGACATTGCTTAGCAACAGTGACATGGCCTTGTTTCAGAACAGAAACCAAAGCAAACCTACAAATGTCATGTCTGGGGCAAATGAAAATTACATTGGTTTAACGAATTGTACGTGATTTCCAACAGCTCAGAGTTATCATTTTTGGCCACTGGTCCGGAGCTCTGTTTTACAGGCTAATCCAGCTGCCCGACCCGGACCCTGAGCTCCCTCTCCGGCTTGGCGTCTTCAATATCCTAGATGGTTCCCCTGTATTCGTGGTAGACCTACCCCAACCACATCAAAGGATATTCTGAACATTGCAATGCAGACAAGACACACGAATGATGATTGTACAAGAGATGCAGGCCTATTTTACACTATGCAGCATTTTTTGGGGATACGGTTTTTTTCGTAAAGAGGCTCAGACGAAGAGTTCCATCTTGATTCCTCATTATAGGCTACTGTGTGGAATATTTTTCTCGTAGGCCTATACTTTGGAACCGGAATAAACGAAATATGTCGATTCAAGTATTGCTCTTGGATGACTGCAGCCTCATTTAATGTTACTGTCTTTCATGTGAAATCATGAAAAATTAAGAATAGAAATAAAAGTCAATGTAAAAGTTTTACAGCTGTTAGGTCCATATTTCAGATGATAAAATCCACACAGCAGAAAGACTCGATTTTGAGTATCGCTGTATCTTTGAGTAGAGCTGTAAAATGCGACACATTTAAATCCATATATTAGAAACCATTTATTTATTATGAATTCAATTGTGAGATACTTTGAAATTATATGATGACAGCTAGCATTTACATTCATCTCATGTCGGTTTGTCCCCGCTCTCCCTCCCTTTCGCTCTCTGCCCTCGTCTCCACACACACACACACACACACACACACACACACACACACACACACACACACACACACACACACACACGCGCGCGCGCACACGCATACACACACACAGAATATGGTTCATTTATTCGTAGCCTACCATTGGGCTGTAAAGTGAAAAATCCAACTGCAAGTGAAAGAGGATTCAGGTTAGATGACTTTGATTAGTATACACTTTGTTCAATTACTTTGTTAAATTACTTTCCATACCCTGAGTACAAAAGCAGTCAGACTGTGGTGTTTCTGAGCTCTCTATGCCCCGGGTACCACAAATGATTAACCAAAATTAACATCTTCTGATTTGCATTTTAAATGTGAAACGCGAAAACAATGCACATAGTCTATTACTTCGATTCTGATAAGGTTTAAATAGATTATAAGTATAATAAATGATATTGTATTATTATTATTATTTAGTATTATTATTGTTCTAATTATAATAATAATAATTCTTATTTGACTCTGTTTTTACATGTAGGCCTATACACATTGTTTTGCCACACATGGAGATAGGCCATACAGGTTGAGTACTTCTAATGATGTCAATTAGTTTGACCAGAAGGGGCTCTCCAGTTCATAAGTATTGACCCTAGTCTAGTCTACCACAAGACAGTTAGAATCATTTCAACCTTGTTCAGTTTTTTTTAGACCAATAGAAAAAAAGCAGTAATAAATCAATAAAAAAGTGTGGTATGGATGTTTGAAACTCTGAAACGTTTGGTTGCACCTTCAACCTCCTGTGATGGTCTATACTGGACATGTTGAGTGAGGTCATCATTATCATCATCATCATCATCATCATCATCAGTAAATGATGATACAGTGGCCGGTTTACTGAAATTATTCTTATATATGGTAATAAATCAATCAATCAATCAATCAATCAAATCAATCAAATGTATTTATAAAGCCCTTCTTACATCAGCTGATGTCTCAAAGTGCTGTACAGAAACCCAGCCTAAAACCCCAAACAGCAAGCAATGCAGATGTAGAAGCACGGTGGCTAGGAAAAACTCCCTAGAAAGGCAGGAACCAATGAAGAAACCTAGAGAGGAACCAGGCTCTGAGGGGTGGCCAGTCCTCTTCTGGCTGTGCCGGGTGGAGATTATAACAGAACATGGCCAAGATGTTCAAACGTTCGTAGATGACCAGCAGGGTCAGATAATAATAATCACAGTGGTTGTAGAGGGTGCAACAGGTCGACACTTCAGGTGGTATAGAAAGACCTCACCTTTTTGTCACCTGTTCCTGAACAACTTTTCAAACACTCTTCTCTTTTTTCTTTCTCTTCTTCATTCTTTTCTTAGTTATGGTGAAGAACTTACTGCAGACCGATCTGCCAATCGAATGCTACGTCTTACTGCAGACCGATCTGCCAATCGAATGCTACGTAGTTCTCTGCCCATCTACCTCACCATAATAACAGGGACACATTTGTTAAATCGCTCTTGAATTAAAAACACTGGAGAATAAAATATGTTCATTAAAGACGTAAAAATGCACCCTTGCACTTCAGAAAATATGCAGATTGGAGGGTAATTGTTAAATGTGCCCTGCAGTGCTGGATTAAAAATAGGACGGTGTTCAGCTCATGTCATTTCGGAAAAAAATTCTTCATATTATAGCACTGTTCTGGGAACAGGGGCGAAGTTTCCCTCCCTCCTCCCCCCCATTCAAACTTTCCACATGAATAATCAAATGTGTGCCCGAAAACTTCACAAAGACTACTGAAAGAAAGGCGTTCTAATGAGTTGGTTTTGTATAATATAGGCCATTATTCAAACTAATTGTGAATACATTGAATTGTCCCACCATCTTACCTTACCGATAGACGGATAAAGGGTTTTTAATGTGTTCATATTGGCACATGTTTGTAAACATATTATGTGAAAAATAATAATTGAAAGGAAAATAAGTGCAATTGTAGGTAGCACTGTGCAAAATCTCATTTCAGGCAGTAGCCTAAAAATGATTGATAATATCTTTGCATTTAAGTAGCCCTACTGTATGTAACATAACATATGTCTAAGCATTCATTAATGAAATCAAAGTAAAGTTTGTCAGAAATCCGATGAAATAAATGCCGTATTGAAAAGAGTGTTCTTAGTGCTACGGTTGGTGAGAATGGAAGAGGAGACAATATTTCAGCCAGCTATTTAACACATGTGTGTGTGTGTGTGTGAATGTATGTGTGTGTGTGTATATGTGTGTGTGTGTATGTGTATGTATGTGTGTGTGTGTG
>NC_088405.1:10059745-10184045 GCF_034236695.1 Oncorhynchus nerka
TTTACTTGGTATTGGAAATGATATATTGTGTCTGTGTTTGTGTGTGTGTTTGGTTACATCGTTGAGCGTGTGTGTATGTGTGTGTCTGTGTGTGTCTGTGTGTGTGTGGGGAGGGGGGGGGGGTATACACTTCTATTGCTCTCCCCTCCAGAAAATGTTCGGATGAGCAGTTTCCACATCAGCTCCTGATCACTTGTGTAAATGCTTCCTGTCACCTTCAGTGGTGTAATGATCATGAAGATCCTACCCTTGATCTATGGCAAGCCATAATGTAACCGAGGGCACTCCTCCCACATACTTCTCCCTGGTTCCGCGTTCCAAATGACATCTTAGTCCATATGTAGTGCACTGCTTTTGACCAGAGCCATATGGGACACCTTGTGGGTCCTGGTGGAAAGTAGTGCACTGTGAAGGGAGTTAGGGTGCTATTTGGGATGAATCCCCTGGCTGGGAGCATAGAAGTATGCCAAAGGAGGGATCCAAGTTAGATTGTTTAGTGGTCATTAGTAGCGAGTAGTGGGTGTTGTAATGGTGTTGGGGTTCTCCTCCTGTCATAACATCTGACTGCTAAGGCTAGTAGTGGGGTTGTAATGGTGTCGGGGTTCTCCTCCTGTCTGCTAAGGCTAGTAGTGGGGTTGTAATGGTGTTGGGGTTCTCCTCCTGACTGCTAAGGCTAGTAATGAGGTTGTAATGGTGTTGGGGTTCTCCTACTGACTGCTAAGGCTAGTAATGAGGTTGTAATGGTGTTGGGGTTCTCCTACTGACTGCTAAGGCTAGTAGTGGGGGTTGTAATGGTGTCGGGGTTCTCCTCCTGTCTGCTAAGGCTAGTAGTGAGGTTGTAATGGTGTTGGGGTTCTCCTCCTGTTATAACATCTGTCTGCTAAGGCTAGTAGTGGGATTGTAATGGTGTTGGGGTTCTCCTCATGTCATAACATCTAGCTGCTAAGGCTATTAGTGGGGTTGTAATGGTGTTGGGGTTCTCCTTCTGTCTGCTAAGGCTAGTAGTGGGGTTGTAATGGTGTTGGGGTTCTCCTCCTGTCTGCTAAGGCTAGTAGTGGGGTTGTAATGGTGTTGGGGTTCTCCTCATGTCATAACATCTAGCTGCTAAGGCTAGTAGTGGGGTTGTAATGGTGTTGGGGTTCTCCTCCTGTCTGCTAAGGCTAGTAGTGGGGTTGTAATGGTGTTGGGGTTCTCCTCCTGTCTGCTAAGGCTAGTAGTGGGGTTGTAATGGTGTTGGGGCCTACCTCATGTCATAACATCTGACTGCTAAGGCTAATAGTGGGGTTGTAATGGTGTTGGGGTTCTCCTCATGTCATAACATCTAGCTGCTAAGGCTAGTAGTGGGGTTGTAATGGTGTTGGGGCCTTCCTCCTGTTATAACATCTGGCTGCTAAGGCTAGTAGTGGGGTTGTAATGGTGTTGGGGTTCTCCTCTGTCATAACATCTGGCTTCTAAGGCTAGTAGTGGGGTTGTAATGGTGTTGGGGTTCTCCTCCTGTTGCTAACATCTGTCTGCTAAGGCTCTGTGTGAATTAGACTTATTCTGACTGGGAGTTTTATTTTATTTTATTTATTTCTAAGGCTAGGTAGGCAAGTTGAGAACAAGTTCTCATTTCAACTCCTGTCTGCTAAGATAAAGCAAAGCAGTGTGACAATGGTGTTGGGAGTTACACATGTCAGTAAACATCTGAACTGCTAACACAATAAACAAATCAATGGTGTTGGAAAAGAAAGTTCTCCTCAGTGTGCTGCAAAGGCATGAGGAGGTAGGCTTTAAATGGTGTAGGAGTTCTCCTCCTGGCTGCAATTTATCAGATTAACATGGTGTTGATAAATCAGCAGATGATGATCTGCAGGTAGAGATACTGGTGTGCAAAAGTGTTGAAACGTAAATCCTGTAAAAAGGCAATATGGGGATGAATAGGTGTTGGGTGGGCTATTTACAGATGGACTATGTACAGCTGCAGCGATCGGTTAGCTGCTCAGATAGTTGATGTTTAAAGTTGGTGAGGGAAATAAAAGTCTCCAACTTAGTATTTTAATGGTGTTGTTCTCCTCCTGTCACTGGCAGCAGAGAACTGGTAGGAAAGGGGTTGTAATGGTGTTGGCTTTGGGGATGATCAGTGAGATATACCTGCTGGGGTGTGCTAATGGGTGGGTGTTCTATCCTGTCTGACCAGTGAACTGAGATAAGGCCTTTACCTGTGCATGGACTTATAGATGATCTGACTGGGGTCTTATTTTATTTTATTTATTTCACCAGGTAGGCAAGTTGAGAACAGGTTCTCATTTGGGTGGTATAAGGTGCTTTAGATAACAAAACAGGATGGCACTGACAGCAACTGCAGAGTTTGCTGGAGTAAAGTAAACAAGCTAATTTGTAATGACATCAACAAATCAATGACAGTTTTAGAAAAGGGTAAGTTTGCAAAAGGCATGAGTGAAGGAGGCTTTGTTGCGAAATAGAAAGCAAATAATTACGATGAGGAGGTTAAATTATTTATCAGATTAACACTGGAGTGATAAATCTAGATTTGATTTTGGAAAAGAGAGATGTTTAAAAACAATATGAGTCTGGAAGGGTGGGCTATTTACAGATGGACTAGCCAGACACCTAGGTATTTATAGTTTAATTCTAGGTTGGAGATGGTGATGATTATCTCATAAGGCATTATTTGGATTGTATTGTATTGTGTATAGTCACTGTATTAGTGTGTTACTGGAAGGAAAGGCGTAGTGTGTTATGTATAGGTGTTAGGCTTTGGTGGATGATAGTGTGATATACCTGCTGGAACGTGTGCTAGTGTGTGGGTGTTGTTATCGTGACCAGTGAACTGTGATAAGTGTATAGTGTTTACCTGTATGGTTACTGTATAGTGTGATCTGTGTAGTGTGTGGGTCTGTGTGTTAGTGTATATGTGTTAGTGTGTAGTGTGTTAGCATACAGTGTGTCGCAGTGTGTGTTTGTATAAGGTGTGTTAGTAATAGTGTATAGTGTGTTAGGTGTGTAGTGTGTGTAAAGTGTATCCAGTGTTGTATAGTGTGTAGTGTAGTTGGAAGTGTATTTTGTAGTGACATCAGTGTATAGTGAGTGATCAGTTTTACGAGGTTTGTTAGTTTTATAGTGTGTAAGTTTGGCGTGTTAGTGAAGGAGGTTTGTTGCGTAATAGAAAGTGTAGATTTGATTTTAGTTGTTAGATGTTTAATATGAGTCTGGAAGTATAGTGTTTAGTGTCTAGTGACACCTAGGTATTTATAGTTGTCCACATATTCTAGGTTGGAGATGGTGATGATTATCCTCATAAGGCATTATTTGGATTGTATTGTGTATAGTGTGTTAGTGTGTAGTTTGTTAGTGTGTAGTGTGTTAGTGTATAGCGTGTTAGTGTATAGTGTGTTAGTGTATAGTGTGTTAGTGTATAGTGTGTTAGTGTGTAGTTTGTTAGTGTGTAGTGTGTTAGTGTATAGTGTGTTAGTGTGTAGTGTGTTAGTGTGTAGTGTGTTAGTGTATAGTGTGTTAGTGTGTAGTGTGTTAGTGTGTAGTGTGTTAGTGTATAGTGTGTATAGTGTGTATAGTGTATAGTGTGTTATTGTATAGTGTGTATAGTGTATAGTGTGTATAGTGTATTGTGTGTATAGTGTATAGTGTGTATAGTGTGTTAGTGTATAGTGTGTTAGTGTATAGTGTGTTAGTGTATAGTGTGTTAGTGTACAGTGTGTATAGTGTATAGTGTGTTAGTGTATAGTGTGTATAGTGTATAGTGTGTTAGTGTATAGTGTGTTAGTGTATAGTGTATAGTATAGTGTATAGTGTATAGTGTATAGTGTAGTGTGTATAGTGTGTGTTAGTGTATAGTGTGTTAGTGTATAGTGTGTATAGTGTATAGTGTGTTAGTGTATAGTGTGTTAGTGTATAGTGTGTATAGTGTATAGTGTGTTAGTGTATAGTGTGTATAGTGTATAGTGTGTTAGTGTATAGTGTGTTAGTGTATAGTGTGTATAGTGTATAGTGTGTTAGTGTATAGTGTGTATAGTGTATAGTGTGTTAGTGTATAGTGTGTTAGTGTATAGTGTATTAGTGTATAGTGTGTTAGTGTATAGTGTGTTAGTGTATAGTGTGTTAGTGTATAGTGTGTTAGTGTATAGTGTGTTAGTGTATAGTGTGTATAGTGTATAGTGTGTTAGTGTATAGTGTGTTAGTGTATAGTGTGTTAGTGTATAGTGTGTTAGTGTATAGTGTGTTAGTGTATAGTGTGTTAGTGTATAGTGTGTTAGTGTATAGTGTATAGTGTGTTAGTGTATAGTGTGTTTGTGTATAGTGTGTTAGTGTATAGTGTGTTAGTGTATAGTGTGTTAGTGTATAGTGTATAGTGTGTTAGTGTATAGTGTGTTAGTGTATAGTATATTAGTGTATAGTGTGTATAGTGTATAGTGTGTTAGTGTATAGTGTGTTATAGTGTATAGTGTGTTAGTGTATAGTGTGTTAGTGTATAGTATATTAGTGTATAGTGTGTATAGTGTATAGTGTGTTAGTGCATGCCATCCTTACATTTAGGAGTTGATAGCTGTGTGTGTGTGTGTGTTATGGTCTTCATGGTCTAGTCTCTTTTAATACGCTATACTGTAGCTACCATCCTGTTGTCCTTCAAGCAGGCTGTCATCTGATGATCCTCTAAGCTATACTCTACCTGTAGGAAGTCAAGTAGGTCTATGTGGGTTGTCTAATTCCAGGAACTTTCCCTCAACCCAACCAGTAATCCTGGAAAACCTGGAAATTTTGGGGAAGGTATCGGAATTTTGCAGCCCTGGTGCAAATGAAGTAATACATCAGATTGATAGAACTAATATTTGCCAAAGCCTTTCTGGTCCACAGGGCGAGCTTTCAGTGTTTCTTGTTTATCTGGAAAAAGAAAGTAGAACGAGTGGCCATGAGAAAGATACTACTTGAAATCTAATTTAGTCTGTACAATCTGGTTTTGCACAATGTTGTTTACGATCAGGCCCATGCCAGCTTTTCATATTTAAACGAGCAAAGGTTTAATTACCAAATGATGACAGTGTCATATGGTGCCATGATGGCACAGGGTGCCTAATGAACGCAGAGAAGAGAGGGATGCGTGAGAGAGAGAGAGAGAAACAAGGGAGGTGTGGAACGAGTGCACGATTCCACAACACTGAGTGACAGTGAGACACAAAGAACCAAAAAAAACAGAGAAACAGAGACATTATAATATCTGTAATTTGCAATTCACTAATGTTCAATGGTTGCTCATGGATTAAGAGTGTTAAACTATTGTGTGGCAGATGGAGGTAGTGAGGAAGGAAGAGAGAGTTGGAGAGAAGGCTAGAGGGAGGAAAGAGGGAGGGAGAGAGAGATGGAGGGAGGGAGAATGAGGGAGGGAGAGAGAGATGGAGAGAAGGCTAGAGGGAGGAAAGAGGGAGGGAGAGAGAGATGGAGAGAGGGAAGGAGAATAAGGGAGGGAGGGAGGGAGGGAGGGAGGGAGGGAGGGAGGGAGGGAGAGAGAGGAGAGAGAGAGAATGAGGAAGGGAGGGAGGGAGGGATGGAGGGAGAGCGGCAGGGAGGGAGGGAGGGAGAGAGAGAGAGAGAGAGAGAGAGAGAGGAGGGGAGGGAGGGAGAGAGAGAGGGAGGGAGGGAGGGAGGGAGAGAGAGAGAGAGAGAGAGAGAGAGAGAATGAGGGAGGGAGGGGGGAGGGAGAGAGAGATGGAGAGAGTGAAGGAGAATAAGGGAGGGAGGGAGAGATTGATGGAGGGAGGAGGGGTGAGAATGAGGGAGGGAGAGAGAGATGGAGAGAGGGAAGGAGAATAAGGGAGGGAGTGAGAGAGAGATGGAGGGAGGGAGGGGTGAGAATGAGGGAGAGAGATGAAGGGGGGGCGTCTAAGCAACATATTTACATCTGTATATCAGCGATGGGTTGGATAATAAGAAAGATAAAAAATCATACCGCATACTCCCCCGCTCTCTCTCTCTCTCTCTCTCTCTCTCTCTCTCTCTCTCTCTCTCTCTCTCTCTCTCTCTCTCTCTCTCTCTCTCTCTCTCTCTCCCTTCTCTCTCTCTCTCTCTCTCTCTCTCTCTCTCTCTCTCTCTCTCTCTCTCTCTCTCTCCCTCTCTCTCTCTCTCACTCTCTCTCCCTCTCTCTCTCTCTCTCTCTCCACCCTTCTCTCACTCTCTCTCTCTCTCTCGCTCTCTCTCTCTCTCTCTCTCTCCACCCTTCTCTCGCTCTCTCTCTCTCTCTCTCTCTCTCTTGCTCGCTGTCTCTCTCAGGGCATGGCATCCATTACATTATTTTCCCACTAGCACAAACATTAAAGGAGGCCTCTCCCATCACCTCCATTTTTTTAAAGACGCATTTAAATTTGCCCGGGACAGCTTGTTAGATGGTGGGAGCTTTGTACACAGCTTGTTCTATCTATCCTGATAGAATGGGAAGACAGTTGGGAGAGCGGCCTGGTCTTGAACAGCTCACACATCACAGTTAATTTCGGCCGGGTGTGACGTGATGCGCGCTACTGAAATATTGCAGAGAAGTAATATCAGTTAGTGGGCCGCCAAAAGAATATCCATGCTTAACCAGGCATGAAAGCTGGCTGAATCACACCATATTTACACTTCTCTCAGATCACTGCTTTGTCATTAAAATTAGCTTCACGTGCCAAATGCTACCATATTACCTTTTTTACTGCACTCGTTTTGACCAGTGCCCTATGGGCCCTTGTGCACTTGGTAGGGAATAGGGTGCCATATGGGATGCGGAGTAGGTCTGGTAACTTGCACTTTTTTATGGATCTTGTTTAATGATGCACTTCTTCTATGCGATATCGCTGCTGCAATACAATGCACCACACAGGTATAGGGCGATAACCTTAATGAAATGAAACTAGGAAACAAAACAAACCTTAATGAAATGAAACTAGGAAACAACACAATCCTTAATGAAATGAAACTAGGAAACGACACAAACCTTAATGAAATGAAACTAGGAAACGACACACACCTTAATGAAATTAAACTAACTAGGAAACAACACAAACCTTAATGAAATGAAACTAGGAAACGACACAAACCTTAATGAAATGAAACTAGGAAACAACACAAACCTTAATGAAATGAAACTAGGAAACAACACAAACCTTAATGAAATGAAACTAGGAAACGACACAAACCTTAATGAAATGAAACTAGGAAACAACACAAACCTTAATGAAATGAAACTTGGAAACAACACAATCCTTAATGAAATTAACTAGGATACAACACAAACCTTAATGAAATGAAACTAGGAAACAACACAATCCTTAATGAAATGAAACTAGGAAACAACACAATCCTTAATGAAATGAAACTAGGAAACAACACAAACCTTAATGAAATGAAACTAGGAAACAACACAAACCTTAATGAAATGAAACTAGGAAACAACACAAACCTTAATGAAATGAAACTAGGAAACGACACAAACCTTAATGAAATGAAACTAGGAAACAACACAAACCTTAATGAAATGAAACTAGGAAACAACACAAACCTTAATGAAATGAAACAACACAAACCTTAATGAAATGAAACTAGGAAACAACACAATCCTTAATGAAATGAAACTAGGAAACAACACAATCCTAAATGAAATGAAACTAGGAAACAACACAATCCTTAATGAAATGAAACTAGGAAACAACACAAACCTTAATGAAATGAAACTAGGAAACGACACAAACCTTAATGAAATGAAACAACACAAACCTTAATGAAATGAAACTAGGAAACTACACAATCCTTAATGAAATGAAACTAACTAGGAAACAACACAAACCTTAATGAAATTAAACTAACTAGGAAACAACACAAACCTTAATGAAATTAAACTAACTAGGAAACAACACACACCTTAATGAAATGAAACTAGGAAACAACACAAACCTTAATGAAATGAAACTAACTAGGATACAACACAAACATTAATGAAATGAAACTAGGAAACAACACAATCCTTAATGAAATGAAACTAGGAAACAACACAAACCTTAATGAAATGAAACTAGGAAACGACACAAACCTTAATGAAATGAAACTAGGAAACAACACAAACCTTAATGAAATGAAACTAGGAAACAACACAAACCTTAATGAAATGAAACTAGGAAACAACACAAACCTTAATGAAATGAAACTAGGAAACAACACAAACCTTAATGAAATGAATGTAGGAAACAACACAATCCTTAATGAAATGAAACTAGGAAACAACACAAACCTTAATGAAATAAAACAACACAAACCTTAATGAAATGAAACTAACTAGGAAACAACACAAACCTTAATGAAATGAAACTAGGAAACAACACAAACCTTAATGAAATGAAACTAGGAAACAACACAAACCTTGAAATGAAATAATGAAATGAAACTAGGAACAACACAAACCTTAATGAAATGAAACTAGAAACAACACAAACCTTAATGAAATGAAACTAACTAGGAAACAACACAAACCTTAATGAAATGAAACTAGAAACTAGAAACAACACAATCCTTAATGAAATGAAACTAGGAAACAACACAATCCTTAATGAAATGAAACTAGGAAACAACACAATCCTTAATGAAATGAAACTAGGAAACAACACAAACCTTAATGAAATGAAACTAGGAAACGACACAAACCTTAATGAAATGAAACAACACACACCTTAATGAAATTAAACTAGGAAACAACACAATCCTTAATGAAATGAAACTAGGAAACAACACAATCCTTAATGAAATTAAACTAGGAAACAACACAATCCTTAATGAAATGAAACGAGGAAACAACACAAACCTTAATGAAATGAAACTAGGAAACAACACAAACCTTAATGAAATGAAACTAGGAAACAACACAATCCTTAATGAAATTAACTGAAATGAAACTAGGAAACAACACAAACCTTAATGAAATGAAACTAGGAAACAACACAAACCTTAATGAAATGAAACTAGGAAACAACACAAACCTTAATGAAATGAAACTAGGATACAACACAAACCTTAATGAAATGAAACTAGGATACAACACAATCCTTAATGAAATGAAACTAGGAAACAACACAAACCTTAATGAAATGAAACTAGGAAACAACACAATCCTTAATGAAATGAAACTAGGAAACAACACAATCCTTAATGAAATGAAACTAACTAGGAAACAACACAAACCTTAATGAAATGAAACTAGGAAACAACACAAACCTTAATGAAATGAAACTAGGAAACAACACAAACCTTAATGAAATGAAACTAGGAAACAACACAAACCTTAATGAAATGAAACTAACTAGGATACAACACAAACCTTAATGAAATGAAACTAGGAAACAACACAATCCTTAATGAAATGAAACAACACACACCTTAATGAAATGAAACTAGGAAACAACACAAACCTTAATGAAATGAAACTAGGAAACAACACAATCCTAAATGAAATGAAACTAGGAAACAACACAAACCTTAATGAAATGAAACTAGGAAACAACACAAACCTTAATGAAATGAAACTAGGAAACAACACAAACCTTAATGAAATGAAACTAACTAGGATACAACACAAACCTTAATGAAATGAAACTAGGAAACAACACAATCCTTAATGAAATGAAACTAGGAAACAACACAAACCTTA
Source organism: Oncorhynchus nerka (assembly GCF_034236695.1). Classification (NCBI taxonomy): domain Eukaryota; kingdom Metazoa; phylum Chordata; class Actinopteri; order Salmoniformes; family Salmonidae; genus Oncorhynchus; species Oncorhynchus nerka. The sequence continues at coordinate 10,069,425 of NC_088405.1, forward strand.
ATGAAATGAAACTAGAAATGAAACAACACAAACCTTAATGAAATGAAACTAGGAAACTAGGAAACACAAAACCTTAATGAAATGAAACTAGGAAACAACACAAATCTTAATGAAATGAAACTAGGAAACAACACAAACCTTAATGAAATGAAACTAGGAAACAACACAAACCTTAATGAAATGAAACAACACAAACCTTAATGAAATGAAACTAAAACAACACAAACCTTAATGAAATGAAACAACACAAACCTTAATGAAATGAAACACAAACAAACTTAATGAAATGAAACTAGGAAACAACACAAACCTTAATGAAATGAAACTAGGAAACAACACAAACCTTAATGAAATGAAACAACACAATCCTTAATGAAATGAAACTAGGAAACAACACAAACCTTAATGAAATGAAACTGAAACAACACAAACCTTAATGAAATGAAACTAAAACTAATGGAAACAACACAAACCTTAATGAAATGAAACTAGGAAACAACACAATCCTTAATGAAATGAAACTAGGAAACAACACAAACCTTAATGAAATGAAACTAGGAAACAACACAATCCTAAATGAAATGAAACTAGGAAACAACACAAACCTTAATGAAATGAAACTAGGAAACAACACAAACCTTAATGAAATGAAACTGAAACAACACAAACCTTAATGAAATGAAACTAACTAGGAAACAACACAAACCTTAATGAAATGAAACTAACTAGGATACAACACAAAACCTTAATGAAATGAAACTAGGAAACAACACAATCCTAAATGAAATGAAACTAGGAAACAACACAAACCTTAATGAAATGAAACTAGAAACTAGAAACAACACAAACCTTAATGAAATGAAACTAGGAAACAACACACACCTTAATGAAATTAAACTAACTAGGAAACAACACAAACCTTAATGAAATGAAACTAGGAAACAACACAAACCTTAATGAAATGAAACTAGGAAACAACACAAACCTTAATGAAATGAAACTAGGAAACAACACAAACCTTAATGAAATGAAACTAGGAAACAACACAAACCTTAATGAAATGAAACTAGGAAACAACACAAACCTTAATGAAATTAAAACAACACAAACCTAATGAAATGAAACAAACAACAAACCTTAATGAAATGAAACTAGAAATGAAACTAGGAACAACAAACCTTAATGAAATGAAACTAGGAAACAACACAAACCTTAATGAAATGAAAATAGGATACAACACAAACCTTAATGAAATGAAACTAGGATACAACACAATCCTTAATGAAATTAACTAGGATACAACACAAACCTTAATGAAATGAAACTAGGAAACAACACAATCCTTAATGAAATGAAACTAGGAAACAACACAAACCTTAATGAAATGAAACTAGGAAACAACACAAACCTTAATGAAATGAAACTAGGAAACAACACAAACCTTAATGAAATGAAACTAGGAAACAACACAAACCTTAATGAAATGAAACAACACAAACCTTAATGAAATGAAACTAACTAGGATACAACACAAACCTTAATGAAATGAAACTAGGAAACAATACAATCCTTAATGAAATGAAACTAGGAAACAACACAATCCTTAATGAAATGAAACTAGGAAACAACACAATCCTAAATGAAATGAAACTAGGAAACAACACAAACCTTAATGAAATGAAACTAGGAAACAATACAATCCTTAATGAAATGAAACTAGGAAACAACACAATCCTTAATGAAATGAAACTAGGAAACAACACAATCCTAAATGAAATGAAACTAGAAACTAGAAACAACACAAACCTTAATGAAATGAAACTAGGAAAACTAGGAAACTAGACACAAAACCTTAATGAAATGAAACTAGGAAACAACACACACCTTAATGAAATTAAACTAACTAGGAAACAACACAAACCTTAATGAAATGAAACTAGGAAACAACACAAACCTTAATGAAATGAAACTAGGAAACAACACAAACCTTAATGAAATGAAACTAGGAAACAACACAAACCTTAATGAAATGAAACTAGGAAACAACACAATCCTTAATGAAATTAACTAGCACACAACACAAACCTTAATGAAACTAGAAACAACACAAACAACACAAACCTTAATGAAATGAAACTAGGAAACAACACAAACCTTAATGAAATGAAACTAGGATACAACACAAACCTTAATGAAATGAAACTAGGATACAACACAATCCTTAATGAAATTAACTAGGATACAACACAAACCTTAATGAAATGAAACTAGGAAACAACACAATCCTTAATGAAATGAAACTAGGAAACAACACAATCCTTAATGAAATGAAACTAGGAAACAACACAAACCTTAATGAAATGAAACTAGGAAACAACACAAACCTTAATGAAATGAAACTAGGAAACAACACAAACCTTAATGAAATGAAACAAGGAAACAACACAAACCTTAATGAAATGAAACTAGGAAACAACACAAACCTTAATGAAATGAAACTAACTAGGATACAACACAAACCTTAATGAAATGAAACTAGGAAACAACACAATCCTTAATGAAATGAAACTAGGAAACAACACAATCCTAAATGAAATGAAACTAGGAAACAACACAATCCTTAATGAAATGAAACTAGGAAACAACACAAACCTTAATGAAATGAAACTAGGAAACGACACAAACCTTAATGAAATGAAACTAGGAAACAACACAATCCTTAATGAAATGAAACTAGGAAACAACACAAACCTTAATGAAATGAAACTAGGAAACGACACAAACCTTAATGAAATGAAACTAGGAAACAACACAAACCTTAATGAAATGAAACAACACAAACCTTAATGAAATGAAACTAGGAAACAACACAAACCTTAATGAAATTAAACTAACTAGGATACAACACAAACCTTAATGAAATGAAACTAGGAAACAACACAATCCTTAATGAAATGAAACTAGGAAACAACACAATCCTAAATGAAATGAAACTAGGAAACAACACAAACCTTAATGAAATGAAACAAGGAAACAACACAAACCTTAATGAAATGAAACTAGGAAACAACACAAACCTTAATGAAATGAAACTAACTAGGATACAACACAAACCTTAATGAAATGAAACTAGGAAACAACACAATCCTTAATGAAATGAAACTAGGAAACAACACAATCCTTAATGAAATGAAACTAGGAAACAACACAATCCTTAATGAAATGAAACTAGGAAACAACACAAACCTTAATGAAATGAAACTAGGAAACAACACAAACCTTAATGAAATGAAACTAGGAAACAACACAATCCTTAATGAAATGAAACTAGGAAACAACACAAACCTTAATGAAATGAAACTAGGAAACAACACAAACCTTAATGAAATGAAACTAGGAAACAACACAAACCTTAATGAAATGAAACAAAACAAACAAACCTTAATGAAATGAAACTAGGAAACAACACAAACCTTAATGAAATTAAACTAACTAGGATACAACACAAACCTTAATGAAATGAAACTAGGAAACAACACAATCCTTAATGAAATGAAACTAGGAAACAACACAATCCTAAATGAAATGAAACTAGGAAACAACACAATCCTTAATGAAATGAAACTAGGAAACAACACAAACCTTAATGAAATGAAACTAGGAAACAACACAAACCTTAATGAAATGAAACTAGGAAACAACACACACCTTAATGAAATTAAACTAACTAGGAAACAACACAAACCTTAATGAAATGAAACTAGGAAACAACACAAACCTTAATGAAATGAAACTAGGAAACAACACAAACCTTCATGAAATTAACTAGCACACAACACAAACCTTAATGAAATGAAACTAGGAAACAACACAAACCTTAATGAAATGAAACTAGGATACAACACAAACCTTAATGAAATGAAACTAGGATACAACACAATCCTTAATGAAATTAACTAGGATACAACACAAACCTTAATGAAATGAAACTAGGAAACAACACAATCCTTAATGAAATGAAACAACACAATCCTAATGAAATGAAACAAAACAACAAAACCTTAATGAAATGAAACTAGGAAACGACACAAACCTTAATGAAATGAAACTAGGAAACAACACACACCTTAATGAAATTAAACTAACTAGGAAACAACACAAACCTTAATGAAATGAAACTAGGAAACAACACAAACCTTAATGAAATGAAACTAGGAAACAACACAAACCTTAATGAAATGAAACTAGGAAACAACACAAACCTTAATGAAATGAAACTAGGAAACAACACAAACCTTAATGAAATGAAACTAGGAAACAACACAATCCTTAATGAAATTAACTAGCACACAACACAAACCTTAATGAAATGAAACTAGGAAACAACACAAACCTTAATGAAATGAAACTAGGAAACAACACAAACCTTAATGAAATGAAACTAGGATACAACACAAACCTTAATGAAATGAAACTAGGATACAACACAATCCTTAATGAAATTAACTAGGATACAACACAAACCTTAATGAAATGAAACTAACTAGGATACAACACAAACCTTAATGAAATGAAACTAGGAAACAACACAATCCTTAATGAAATGAAACTAGGAAACAACACAATCCTTAATGAAATGAAACTAGGAAACAACACAAACCTTAATGAAATGAAACTAGGAAACGACACAAACCTTAATGAAAACTGAAACTAGAAATTAAACAACACACACCTTAATGAAATTAAACTAACTAGGAAACAACACAAACCTTAATGAAATGAAACTAGGAAACAACACAAACCTTAATGAAATGAAACTATGAAACAACACAAACCTTAATGAAATTAACTAGCACACAACACAAACCTTAATGAAATGAAACTAGGAAACAACACAAACCTTAATGAAATGAAACTAGGATACAACACAAACCTTAATGAAATGAAACTAGGATACAACACAATCCTTAATGAAATTAACTAGGATACAACACAAACCTTAATGAAATGAAACTAGGAAACAACACAATCCTTAATGAAATGAAACTAGGAAACAACACAAACCTTAATGAAATGAAACTAGGAAACGACACAAACCTTAATGAAATGAAACTAGGAAACAACACACACCTTAATGAAATGAAACTAGGAAACAACACAAACCTTAATGAAATGAAACTAGGAAACAACACAAACCTTAATGAAATGAAACTAGGAAACAACACAAACCTTAATGAAATGAAACTAACTAGGATACAACACAAACCTTAATGAAATGAAACTAGGAAACAACACAATCCTTAATGAAATGAAACTAGGAAACAACACAATACTCAATGAAATGAAACTAGGAAACAACACAATCCTTAATGAAATGAAACTAGGAAACAACACAAACCTTAATGAAATGAAACTAGGAAACGACACAAACCTTAATGAAATGAAACTAGGAAACAACACACACCTTAATGAAATTAAACTAACTAGGAAACAACACAATCCTTAATGAAATTAACTAGCACACAACACAAACCTTAATGAAATGAAACTAGGAAACAACACACACCTTAATGAAATTAAACTAACTAGGAAACAACACAAACCTTAATGAAATGAAACTAGGAAACAACACAAACCTTAATGAAATGAAACTAGGAAACAACACAAACCTTAATGAAATGAAACTAGGAAACAACACAAACCTTAATGAAATGAAACTAATGAAATGAAACAACACAAACCTTAATGAAATGAAACTAGGAAACAACACAAACCTTAATGAAATGAAAACTAATGAAATGAAACTAGGAAACAACACAAACCTTAATGAAATGAAACTAGGAAACAACACAAACCTTAATGAAATGAAACTAGGAACAACACAAACCTTAATGAAATGAAACTAGGATACAACACAATCCTTAATGAAATTAACTAGGATACAACACAAACCTTAATGAAATGAAACTAACTAGGATACAACACAAACCTTAATGAAATGAAACTAGGAAACAACACAATCCTTAATGAAATGAAACTAGGAAACAACACAATCCTTAATGAAATGAAACTAGGAAACAACACAAACCTTAATGAAATGAAACTAGGAAACGACACAAACCTTAATGAAATGAAACTAGGAAACAACACACACCTTAGGAAACAACAACACCTTAATGAAATTAAACTAACTAGGAAACAACACAAACCTTAATGAAATGAAACTAGGAAACAACACAAACCTTAATGAAATGAAACTAAAACAACACAAACCTTACTAGCACAAACACAAACCTTAATGAAATGAAACTAGGAAACAACACAAACCTTAATGAAATGAAACTAGGATACAACACAAACCTTAATGAAATGAAACTAGGATACAACACAATCCTTAATGAAATTAACTAGGATACAACACAAACCTTAATGAAATGAAACTAGGAAACAACACAATCCTTAATGAAATGAAACTAGGAAACAACACAAACCTTAATGAAATGAAACTAGGAAACGACACAAACCTTAATGAAATGAAACTAGGAAACAACACAAACCTTAATGAAATGAAACTAGGAAACAACACAAACCTTAATGAAATGAAACTAGGAAACAACACAAACCTTAATGAAATGAAACTAGGAAACAACACAAACCTTAATGAAATGAAACTAACTAGGATACAACACAAACCTTAATGAAATGAAACTAGGAATCAACACAATCCTTAATGAAATGAAACTAGGAAACAACACAATACTTAATGAAATGAAACTAGGAAACAACACAATCCTTAATGAAATGAAACTAGGAAACAACACAAACCTTAATGAAATGAAACTAGGAAACGACACAAACCTTAATGAAATGAAACTAGGAAACAACACACACCTTAATGAAATTAAACTAACTAGGAAACAACACAATCCTTAATGAAATTAACTAGCACACAACACAAACCTTAATGAAATGAAACTAGGAAACAACACAAACCTTAATGAAATGAAACTAGGAAACAACACAAACCTTCATGAAATGAAACTAGGATACAACACAAACCTTAATGAAATGAAACTAGGATACAACACAATCCTTAATGAAATTAACTAGGATACAACACAAACCTTAATGAAATGAAACTAGGAAACAACACAATCCTTAATGAAATGAAACTAGGAAACAACACAATCCTTAATGAAATGAAACTAGGAAACAACACAAACCTTAATGAAATGAAACTAGGAAACAACACAAACCTTAATGAAATGAAACTAGGAAACAACACAAACCTTAATGAAATGAAACTAACTAGGATACAACACAAACCTTAATGAAATGAAACTAGGAAACAACACAATCCTTAATGAAATGAAACTAGGAAACAACACAATACTTAATGAAATTAACTAGCACACAACACAAACCTTAATGAAATGAAACTAGGAAACAACACAAACCTTAATGAAATGAAACTAGGAAACAACACAATCCTTAATGAAATTAACTAGCACACAACACAAACCTTAATGAAATGAAACTAGGAAACAACACAAACCTTAATGAAATGAAACTAGGAAACAACACAAACCTTAATGAAATGAAACTAGGAAACTAGGATACAACACAAACCTTAATGAAATGAAACTAGGATACAACACAATCCTTAATGAAATTAACTAGGATACAACACAAACCTTAATGAAATGAAACTAGGAAACAACACAATCCTTAATGAAATGAAACTAGGAAACAACACAATCCTTAATGAAATGAAACTAGGAAACAACACAAACCTTAATGAAATGAAACTAGGAAACAACACAAACCTTAATGAAATGAAACTAGGAAACAACACAAACCTTAATGAAATTAAACTAACTAGGAAACAACACAAACCTTAATGAAATTAAACTAACTAGGAAACAACACAAACCTTAATGAAATGAAACTAGGAAACAACACAAACCTTAATGAAATGAAACTAGGAAACAACACAAACCTTAATGAAATGAAACTAGGAAACAACACAAACCTTAATGAAATGAAACTAGGAAACAACACAAACCTTAATGAAATGAAACTAGGAAACAACACAAACCTTAATGAAATGAAACTAGGAAACAACACAAACCTTAATGAAATGAAACTAGGAAACAACACAAACCTTAATGAAATGAAACTAGGAAACAACACAAACCTTAATGAAATGAAACTAGGAAACAACACAAACCTTAATGAAATGAAACTAGGAAACAACACAAACCTTAATGAAATGAAACTAACTAGGATACAAAAACCTTAATGAAATGAAACAAAACAACACAATCCTTAATGAAATGAAACTAGGAAACAACACAAACCTTAATGAAATGAAACTAACTAGGAAACAACACAATCCTTAATGAAATGAAACTAGGAAACAACACAAACCTTAATGAAATGAAACTAGGAAACAACACAAACCTTAATGAAATGAAACTAGGAAACAACACAAACCTTAATGAAATGAAACTAGGAAACAACACAAACCTTAATGAAATGAAACTAGGAAACAACACAAACCTTAATGAAATTAAACTAACTAGGAAACAACACAAACCTTAATGAAATGAAACTAGGAAACAACACAAACCTTAATGAAATGAAACTAGAAACAACACAAACCTTAATGAAATTAACTAGCACACAACACAAACCTTAATGAAATGAAACTAGGAAACAACACAAACCTTAATGAAATGAAACTAGGAAACAACACAAACCTTAATGAAATGAAACTAGGATACAACACAAACCTTAATGAAATGAAACTAACTAGGATACAACACAAACCTTAATGAAATGAAACTAGGAAACAACACAATCCTTAATGAAATGAAACTAGGAAACAACACAAACCTTAATGAAATGAAACTAGGAAACAACACAAACCTTAATGAAATGAAACTAGGAAACAACACAAACCTTAATGAAATGAAACTAGGAAACAACACAAACCTTAATGAAATGAAACTAGGAAACAACACAAACCTTAATGAAATGAAACTAGGAAACAACACAAACCTTAATGAAATGAAACTAACTAGGATACAACACAAACCTTAATGAAATGAAACTAGGAAACAACACAATCCTTAATGAAATGAAACTAGGAAACAACACAATACTTAATGAAATGAAACTAGGAAACAACACAATCCTTAATGAAATGAAACTAGGAAACAACACAAACCTTAATGAAATGAAACTAGGAAACGACACAAACCTTAATGAAATGAAACTAGGAAACAACACACACCTTAATGAAATTAAACTAACTAGGAAACAACACAATCCTTAATGAAATTAACTAGCACACAACACAAACCTTAATGAAATGAAACTAGGAAACAACACAAACCTTAATGAAATGAAACTAGGAAACAACACAAACCTTCATGAAATGAAACTAGGATACAACACAAACCTTAATGAAATGAAACTAGGATACAACACAATCCTTAATGAAATTAACTAGGATACAACACAAACCTTAATGAAATGAAACTAGGAAACAACACAAACCTTAATGAAATGAAACTAGGAAACAACACAATCCTTAATGAAATGAAACTAGGAAACAACACAAACCTTAATGAAATGAAACTAGGAAACAACACAAACCTTAATGAAATGAAACTAGGAAACAACACAAACCTTAATGAAATGAAACTAACTAGGATACAACACAAACCTTAATGAAATGAAACTAGGAAACAACACAATCCTTAATGAAATGAAACTAGGAAACAACACAATACCTTAATGAAATGAAACTAGGAAACAACACAATACCTAACACAACACAAACCTTAATGAAATGAAACTAGGAAACAACACAAACCTTAATGAAATGAAACTAGGAAACAACACAATCCTTAATGAAATTAACTAGCACACAACACAAACCTTAATGAAATGAAACTAGGAAACAACACAAACCTTAATGAAATGAAACTAGGAAACAACACAAACCTTAATGAAATGAAACTAGGATACAACACAAACCTTAATGAAATGAAACTAGGATACAACACAATCCTTAATGAAATTAACTAGATAACAACACAAACCTTAATGAAATGAAACTAGGAAACAACACAATCCTTAATGAAATGAAACTAGGAAACAACACAATCCTTAATGAAATGAAACTAGGAAACAACACAAACCTTAATGAAATGAAACTAGGAAACAACACAAACCTTAATGAAATGAAACTAGGAAACAACACAAACCTTAATGAAATTAAACTAACTAGGAAACAACACAAACCTTAATGAAATTAAACTAACTAGGAAACAACACAAACCTTAATGAAATGAAACAACACAACACAAACCTTAATGAAATGAAACTAGGAAACAACACAAACTAGGAAACAACACAAACCTAATGAAATGAAACTAGGAAACAACACAAACCTTAATGAAATGAAACTAGGAAACTAAAACACAAAACCTTAATGAAATGAAACTAGGAAACAACACAATCCTTAATGAAATGAAACTAGGAAACAACACAAACCTTAATGAAATGAAACTAGGAAACAACACAAACCTTAATGAAATGAAACTAGGAAACAACACAAACCTTAATGAAATGAAACTAGGAAACAACACAAACCTTAATGAAATGAAACTAAAACAACACAAACCTTAATGAAACAACACAAACCTTAATGAAATGAAACTAGGAAACAACACAATCCTTAATGAAATGAAACTAGGAAACAACACAATACTTAATGAAATGAAACTAGGAAACAACACAATCCTTAATGAAATGAAACTAGGAAACAACACAAACCTTAATGAAATGAAACTAGGAAACACACAAACCTTAATGAAATGAAACTAGGAAACAACACAACCTTAATGAAATGAAACTAACTAGGAAACAACACAAACCTTAATGAAATGAAATGAAACTAGGAAACAACACAAACCTTAATGAAATGAAACTAGGAAACAACACAAACCTTAATGAAATGAAACTAGGAAACAACACAAACCTTAATGAAATGAAACTAGGAACAACACAAACCTTAATGAAATGAAACTAATGAAATGAAACAAAACAACAAACCTTAATGAAATGAAACTAGGAAACAACACAAACCTTAATGAAATGAAACTAGGAAACAACACAAACCTTAATGAAATGAAACTAGGAAACAACACAAACCTTAATGAAATGAAACTAGGATACAACACAAACCTTAATGAAATGAAACTAGGATACAACACAAACCTTAATGAAATGAAACTAGGATACAACACAAACCTTAATGAAATGAAACTAGGAAACAACACAATCCTTAATGAAATGAAACTAGGAAACAACACAAACCTTAATGAAATGAAACTAGGAAACAACACAAACCTTAATGAAATGAAACTAGGAAACAACACAAACCTTAATGAAATGAAACTAGGATACAACACAAACCTTAATGAAATGAAACTAGGAAACAACACAAACCTTAATGAAATGAAACTAACTAGGATACAACACAAACCTTAATGAAATGAAACTAGGAAACAACACAATCCTTAATGAAATGAAACTAGGAAACAACACAATCCTAAATGAAATGAAACTAGGAAACAACACAATCCTTAATGAAATGAAACTAGGAAACAACACAAACCTTAAATGAAACTAGGAAACAACACAAACCTTAATGAAATGAAACTAGGAAACAACACAACACAAACCTTAATGAAATTAACTAGCACACAACACAAACCTTAATGAAATGAAACTAGGAAACAACACAAACCTTAATGAAATGAAACTAGGAAACAACACAAACCTTAATGAAATGAAACTAGGATACAACACAATCCTTAATGAAATTAACTAGGATACAACACAAACCTTAATGAAATGAAACTAGGAAACAACACAATCCTTAATGAAATGAAACTAATGAAATGAAACAACACAAACCTTAATGAAATGAAACTAGGAAACGACACAAACCTTAATGAAATGAAACTAGGAAACAACACACACCTTAATGAAATGAAACTAGGAAACAACACAAACCTTAATGAAATGAAACTAGGAAACAACACAAACCTTAATGAAATGAAACTAGGAAACAACACAAACCTTAATGAAATGAAACTAACTAGGATACAACACAAACCTTAATGAAATGAAACTAGGAAACAACACAATCCTTAATGAAATGAAACTAGGAAACAACACAATACTTAATGAAATGAAACTAGGAAACAACACAATCCTTAATGAAATGAAACTAGGAAACAACACAAACCTTAATGAAATGAAACTAGGAAACGACACAAACCTTAATGAAATGAAACTAGGAAACAACACACACCTTAATGAAATTAAACTAACTAGGAAACAACACAATCCTTAATGAAATTAACTAGCACACAACACAAACCTTAATGAAATGAAACTAGGAAACAACACAAACCTTAATGAAATGAAACTAGGAAACAACACAAACCTTCATGAAATGAAACTAGGATACAACACAAACCTTAATGAAATGAAACTAGGATACAACACAATCCTTAATGAAATTAACTAGGATACAACACAAACCTTAATGAAATGAAACTAGGAAACAACACAATCCTTAATGAAATTAACTAGCACACAACACAAACCTTAATGAAATGAAACTAGGAAACAACACAAACCTTAATGAAATGAAACTAGGAAACAACACAATCCTTAATGAAATTAACTAGCACACAACACAAACCTTAATGAAATGAAACTAGGAAACAACACAAACCTTAATGAAATGAAACTAGGAAACAACACAAACCTTAATGAAATGAAACTAGGATACAACACAAACCTTAATGAAATGAAACTAGGATACAACACAATCCTTAATGAAATTAACTAGGATACAACACAAACCTTAATGAAATGAAACTAGGAAACAACACAATCCTTAATGAAATGAAACTAGGAAACAACACAATCCTTAATGAAATGAAACTAGGAAACAACACAAACCTTAATGAAATGAAACTAGGAAACAACACAAACCTTAATGAAATGAAACTAGGAAAACACAAACCTTAATGAAATGAAACACAAACCTTAATGAAATTAAACTAACTAGGAAACAACACAAACCTTAATGAAATTAAACTAACTAGGAAACAACACAAACCTTAATGAAATGAAACTAGGAAACAACACAAACCTTAATGAAATGAAACTAGGAAACAACACAAACCTTAATGAAATGAAACTAGGAAACAACACAAACCTTAATGAAATGAAACTAGGAAACAACACAAACCTTAATGAAATGAAACTAGGAAACAACACAAACCTTAATGAAATGAAACTAGGAAACAACACAAACCTTAATGAAATGAAACTAGGAAACAACACAAACCTTAATGAAATGAAACTAGGAAACAACACAAACCTTAATGAAATGAAACTAGGAAACAACACAAACCTTAATGAAATGAAACTAGGAAACAACACAAACCTTAATGAAATGAAACTAGGAAACAACACAAACCTTAATGAAATGAAACTAAAACTAGAAATGAAACTACAACACAAACCTTAATGAAATGAAACTAGGAAACAACACAATCCTTAATGAAATGAAACTAGGAAACAACACAATACTTAATGAAATGAAACTAGGAAACAACACAATCCTTAATGAAATGAAACTAGGAAACAACACAAACCTTAATGAAATGAAACTAGGAAACGACACAAACCTTAATGAAATGAAACTAGGAAACAACACACACCTTAATGAAATTAAACTAACTAGGAAACAACACAATCCTTAATGAAATTAACTAGCACACAACACAAACCTTAATGAAATGAAACTAGGAAACAACACAAACCTTAATGAAATGAAACTAGGAAACAACACAAACCTTCATGAAATGAAACTAGGATACAACACAAACCTTAATGAAATGAAACTAGGATACAACACAATCCTTAATGAAATTAACTAGGATACAACACAAACCTTAATGAAATGAAACTAGGAAACAACACAATCCTTAATGAAATGAAACTAGGAAACAACACAATCCTTAATGAAATGAAACTAGGAAACAACACAAACCTTAATGAAATGAAACTAGGAAACAACACAAACCTTAATGAAATGAAACTAGGAAACAACACAAACCTTAATGAAATGAAACTAACTAGGATACAACACAAACCTTAATGAAATGAAACTAGGAAACAACACAATCCTTAATGAAATGAAACTAGGAAACAACACAATACTTAATGAAATTAACTAGCACACAACACAAACCTTAATGAAATGAAACTAGGAAACAACACAAACCTTAATGAAATGAAACTAGGAAACAACACAATCCTTAATGAAATTAACTAGCACACAACACAAACCTTAATGAAATGAAACTAGGAAACAACACAAACCTTAATGAAATGAAACTAGGAAACAACACAAACCTTAATGAAATGAAACTAGGATACAACACAAACCTTAATGAAATTAAACTAGGATACAACACAATCCTTAATGAAATGAAACTAGGAAACAACACAAACCTTAATGAAATGAAACTAGGAAACAACACAATCCTTAATGAAATGAAACTAGGAAACAACACAATCCTTAATGAAATGAAACTAGGAAACAACACAAACCTTAATGAAATGAAACTAGGAAACAACACACACCTTAATGAAATTAAACTAACTAGGAAACAACACAATCCTTAATGAAATTAACTAGCACACAACACAAACCTTAATGAAATGAAACTAGGAAACAACACAAACCTTAATGAAATGAAACTAGGAAACAACACAAACCTTCATGAAATGAAACTAGGATACAACACAAACCTTAATGAAATGAAACTAGGATACAACACAATCCTTAATGAAATTAACTAGGATACAACACAAACCTTAATGAAATGAAACTAGGAAACAACACAATCCTTAATGAAATGAAACTAGGAAACAACACAATCCTTAATGAAATGAAACTAGGAAACAACACAAACCTTAATGAAATGAAACTAGGAAACAACACAAACCTTAATGAAATGAAACTAGGAAACAACACAAACCTTAATGAAATGAAACTAACTAGGATACAACACAAACCTTAATGAAATGAAACTAGGAAACAACACAATCCTTAATGAAATGAAACTAAACAACACAATACTTAATGGAAACAACACAATACTTAATGAAATTAACTAGCACACAACACAAACCTTAATGAAATGAAACTAGGAAACAACACAAACCTTAATGAAATGAAACTAGGAAACAACACAAACCTTAATGAAATGAAACTAGGATACAACACAAACCTTAATGAAATGAAACTAGGAAACAACACACACCTTAATGAAATGAAACTAGGAAACAACACAAACCTTAATGAAATGAAACTAGGAAACAACACAAACCTTAATGAAATGAAACTAGGAAACAACACAAACCTTAATGAAATTAAACTAACTAGGAAACAACACAAACCTTAATGAAATTAAACTAACTAGGAAACAACACAAACCTTAATGAAATTAAACTAGGAAACAACACAAACCTTAATGAAATGAAACTAGGAAACAACACAAACCTTAATGAAATGAAACTAGGAAACAACACAAACCTTAATGAAATGAAACTAGGAAACAACACAAACCTTAATGAAATGAAACTAGGAAACAACACAAACCTTAATGAAATGAAACTAGGAAACAACACAAACCTTAATGAAATGAAACTAGGAAACAACACAAACCTTAATGAAATGAAACTAGGAAACAACACAAACCTTAATGAAATGAAACTAGGAAACAACACAAACCTTAATGAAATGAAACTAGGAAACAACACAATCCTTAATGAAATTAACTAGCACACAACACAAACCTTAATGAAATGAAACTAGGAAACAACACAAACCTTAATGAAATGAAACTAGGAAACAACACAAACCTTAATGAAATGAAACTAGGATACAACACAAACCTTAATGAAATGAAACTAGGAAACAACACAATCCTTAATGAAATGAAACTAGGAAACAACACAATCCTTAATGAAATGAAACTAGGAAACAACACAAACCTTAATGAAATGAAACTAGGAAACAACACAAACCTTAATGAAATGAAACTAGGAAACAACACAAACCTTAATGAAATGAAACTAGGAAACAACACAAACCTTAATGAAATGAAACTAGGAAACAACACAAACCTTAATGAAATGAATCTTGGAAACAACACAAACCTTAATGAAATGAAACTAACTAGGATACAACACAAACCTTAATGAAATGAAACTAGGAAACAACACAATCCTTAATGAAATGAAACTAGGAAACAACACAATCCTTAATGAAATGAAACTAGGAAACAACACAAACCTTAATGAAATGAAACTAGGAAACGACACAAACCTTAATGAAATGAAACTAGGAAACAACACACACCTTAATGAAATTAAACTAACTAGGAAACAACACAAACCTTAATGAAATGAAACTAGGAAACAACACAAACCTTAATGAAATGAAACTAGGAAACAACACAAACCTTAATGAAATGAAACTAGGAAACAACACAAACCTTAATGAAATGAAACTAGGAAACAACACAAACCTTAATGAAATGAAACTAACTAGGATACAACACAAACCTTAATGAAATGAAACTAGGAAACAACACAATCCTTAATGAAATGAAACTAGGAAACAACACAATCCTTAATGAAATGAAACTAGGAAACAACACAATCCTTAATGAAATTAACTAGCACACAACACAAACCTTCAACCTTGAACTACAGTCAGAATTTAAACAAATGTAGCTGTATACTTGACAGAGGTATACATGTTTACAATAAACATTTAGGGCTGGTTTGCCGTGCACAGATCAAGCCAAGTACTGGACCAGTACAATCCTGCTCAATGGTGAATCTCCATAGGTTTTAAGTCCAGCACTACACTCAACCTCACCTGGGAATCTGAACAGAGTATTTCGTCAACCATTCACATTGATTATGACCAAGGAAGGCCTCTTCCTCGGCCCCATTCCACTAAGTAGTCACCATCCAGTTGGTGCAGAGGACTGTGGAGAGATAACCCCAACATTATGACTGGAGAGCTCTGTGTAGGCCCCCAGACCCAGCCAGTATAAGGGCCTCAGTCCTGTTTTGCTCTCTCTCTCTCTCTCTCTCTCTCTCTCTCTCTCTCTCTCTCTCTCTCTCTCTCTCTCTCTCTCTCTCTCTCTCTCTCTCTCTCTCTCTCTCTCTCTCTCTCTCTCTCTCTCTCTCTCGCTCTCTCTCTTTCTCTCTGTGTGTGTGTCAGAACAGAGTGGACTGTGGAGAGTTCACCCATTAGTAATTAAGTGCTGTTGTCACACTGTGATGTAATGAGTTTACTCTAGCCATCCATCCTGTGACACAGGAACCATGGAACCGCTCAGGAGAGAGATCCCCTCCCACTAAATCACTATACTGACTCACTCACACCAAGCTGCCTGTCATGTGCTGTAATGACCACAAACGAACTAACAGCTAGTCGGGGCCTTGAACAGACGAACTAACAGCTAGTCAGGGCCTTGAACAGACGAACTAACAGCTAGTCAGGGCCTTGAACAGAGGAACTAACAGCTAGTCAGGGCCTTGAACAGACAAACTAACAGCTAGTCAGGGCCTTGAACAGACAAACTAACAGCTAGTCAGGGCCTTGCACAGACGAACTAACAGCTAGTCAGGGTCTTGAACAGATGAACTAACAGCTAGTCAGGGTCTTGAACAGACACAATAACAGCTAGTCAGGGCCTTGAACAGACGAACTAACAGCTAGTCAAGGCCTTGAACAGATTAACTAACAGCTAGTCAGGGCCTTGAACAGACAAACTAACAGCTAGTCAGGGTCTTGAACAGACAAACTAACAGCTAGTCAGGGCCTTGCACAGACGAACTAACAGCTAGTCAGATGAACTAACAGCTCTTGAACAGACGAACTAACAGCTAGTCAGGGTCTTGAAAAGACAAACAACAGCTAGTCAGGGTCTTGAACAGACAAACTAACAGCTAGTCACTTGAACAGATGAACAACAGCTCAGGGCCAACAGGGCTAGTCAGGGCCTTGAACAGACGAACTAACAGCTAGTCAGGGAACAGATGAACCTTGAACAGACGAACTAACAGCTAGTCGGGGCCTTGAACAGACGAACTAGTGAACAGACGAACTAACAGCTAGTCAGGGCCTTGAACAGACGAACTAACAGCTAGTCAGGGTCTTGAACAGACGAACTAACAGCTAGTCAGGGTCTTGAACAGACAAACTAACAGCTAGTCAGGGCCTTGCACAGACGCACTAACAGCTAGTCAGGGCCTTGCACAGAAGAACTAACAGCTAGTCAGGGCCTTGAACAGACGAACTAACAGCTAGTCAGGGTCTTGCACAGACGAACTAACAGCTAGTCAGGTCCTTGCACAGACGAACTAACAGCTAGTCAGGGCCTTGAACAGACAAACTAACAGCTAGTCAGGGCCTTGCACAGACGAACTAACAGCTAGTCAGGGCCTTGAACAGACGAACTAACAGCTAGTCAGGGCCTTGAACAGATGAACTAACAGCTAGTCAGGGCCTTGCACAGATGAACTAACAGCTAGTCAGGGCCTTGAACAGACCTTTGGTGGGGCAGGTGCTCAAAGTGAAAAAAGGACCCCCACCCTCCAAAATAAATCTACCTTTATCCAGTTCATACATTTGTATTGCTCCTGTTGTTAAATTCTCCACTATTTGTTTTAACATAAGCCTTAATGTTCTTCAAAAACAAGTTCATTTATCACACATTGTAGTCTAAGCCAGCTAGAAATACGGCTGAGAGGGAGTTAGTTAAGTAGTTTTAGTAGAACCTCTACTGGGGTGGGCTGGGTCAGCTGAGCGTCTCTAATGTAGGCTAGATGAATCAGCTAGTTAGATATATCAGCTGAGCGTCTCTAATGTAGGCTAGATGAATCAGCTAGTTAGATATATCAGCTGAGCGTCTCTAATGTAGGCTAGATGAATCAGCTAGTTAGATATATCAGCTGAGCGTCTCTAATGTAGGCTAGATGAATCAGCTAGTTAGATATATCAGCTGAGCGTCTCTAATGTACGCTAGGGTAACATAAAAAGTAATTAGAAAAAAACTGCCATACCCGAATACACCAGACTAACTAACAGCTAAGTAATGTCCTGAATACATCAGACTAACTAACAGCTTGGTAAAGTCCTGAATACACCAGACTAACTAACAGCTTGGTAATGTCCTGAATACACCAGACTAACTAACAGCTTGGTAATGTCCTGACTACACCAGACTAACTAACAGCTTGGTAAAGTCCTGAATACACAAGACTAACTAACAGCTTGGTAATGTCCTGAATACACCAGACTAACTAACAGCTTGGTAAAGTCCTGAATACACCAGACTAACTAACAGCTTGGTAAAGTCCTGACTACACCAGACTAACTAACAGCTAAGTAATGTCCTGAATACACCAGACTAACTAACAGCTTGGTAATGTCCTGAATACACCAGACTAACTAACAGCTAAGTAATGTCCTGAATACACCAGACTAACTAACAGCTTGGTAAAGTCCTGAATACACCAGACTAACTGACAGCTAAGTAATGTCCTGAATACACCAGACTAACTAACAGCTAAGTAATGTCCTGAATACACCAGACTAACTGACAGCTTGGTAACGTCCTGAATACACCAGACTAACTAACAGCTAAGTAATGTCCTGAATACACCAGACTAACTAACAGCTAAGTAATGTCCTGAATACACCAGACTAACTAACAGCTAAGTAATGTCCTGAATACACCAGACTAACTAACAGCTAAGTAATGTCCTGAATACACCAGACTAACTGACAGCTAAGTAATGTCCTGAATACACCAGACTAACTAACAGCTTGGTAAAGTCCTGAATACACCAGACTAACTAACAGCTAAGTAATGTCCTGAATACACCAGACTAACTAACAGCTAAGTAATGTCCTGAATACACCAGACTAACTAACAGCTAAGTAATGTCCTGAATACACCAGACTAACTAAGCAGCTGAATACACCAGACTAACTAACAGCTAATGTCCTGAATACACCAGACTAACTAAGCAGCTAATACACCAGACTAATGTCCTGAATACACCAGACTAACTAACAGCTAAGTAATGTCCTGAATACACCAGACTAACTAACAGCTAAGTAATGTCCTGAATACACCAGACTAACTAACAGCTAAGTAATGTCCTGAATACACCAGACTAACTGACAGCTTGGTAATGTCCTGAATACACCAGACTAACTAACAGCTAAGTAATGTCCTGAATACACCAGACTAACTAACAGCTAAGTAATGTCCTGAATACACCAGACTAACTAACAGCTAATGTCCTGAATGTCCTAACAGCTAAGTAATCCTGAATACACAGACTAACTAACAGCTAAGTAATGTCCTGAATACACCAGACTAACTAACAGCTTGGTAATGTCCTGTCCTGAATACACCAGACAGCTAATGTAACTAACAGCTAACTAACAGCTAAGTAATGTCCTGAATACACCAGACTAACTAACAGCTAAGTAATGTCCTGAATACACCAGACTAACTGAACAGCTAAGTAATGTCCTGAATACACCAGACTAACTAACAGCTAAGTAATGTCCTGAATACACCAGACTAACTAACAGCTAAGTAATGTCCTGAATACACCAGACTAACTAACAGCTAAGTAATGTCCTGAATACACCAGACTAACTAACAGCTAATAATGTCCTGAATACACCAGACTAACTAACAGCTAAGTAATGTCCTGAATACACCAGACTAACTAACAGCTAAGTAATGTCCTGAATACACCAGACTAACTAACAGCTAAGTAATGTCCTGAATACACCAGACTAACTAACAGCTAAGTAATGTCCTGAATACACCAGACTAACTGACAGCTTGGTAATGTCCTGAATACACCAGACTAACTAACAGCTTGGTAATGTCCTGAATACACCAGACTAACTAACAGCTAAGTAATGTCCTGAATACACCAGACTAACTAACAGCTAAGTAATGTCCTGAATACACCAGACTAACTAACAGCTTGAATACACCAGTAACTAACAGTCCTGAATACACCAGACTAACTAACAGCTAAGTAATGTCCTGAATACACCAGACTAACTAACAGCTTGGTAATGTCCTGAATACACCAGACTAACTAACAGCTAAGTAATGTCCTGAATACACCAGACTAACTAACAGCTAAGTAATGTCCTGAATACACCAGACTAACTGACAGCTAAGTAATGTCCTGAATACACCAGACTAACTAACAGCTAAGTAATGTCCTGAATACACCAGTCCTGAATACACCAGACTAACTAACAGCTAAGTAATGTCCTGAATACACCAGTCCTGAATACACACAGACTAACTGACAGCTAAGTAATGTCCTGAATACACCAGACTAACTAACAGCTAAGTAATGTCCTGAATACACCAGACTAAGTAATGTCTAACAGCTAATGTCTGAACAGCTTGGTAATGTCCTGAATACACCAGACTAACTAACAGCTAAGTAATGTCCTGAATACAGCCAGAATGTCCTGAACTAACAGACTAACTAACAGCTAAGTAATGTCCTGAATACACCAGACTAACTAACAGCTAAGTAATGTCCTGAATACACCAACTAACAGCTAAGTAATGTCCTGAATACACCAGACTAACTAACAGCTAAGTAATGTCCTGAATACACCAGACTAACTAACAGCTAACCTGAATACACCAGCTAACTGGCTAATGTCCTGAATACACCAGACTAACTAACAGCTAAGTAATGTCCTGAATACACCAGACTAACTAACAGCTAAGTAATGTCCTGAATACACCAGAGACTAACTGAATACAGCTAACTAACAGTAATGTCCTGAATACACAGCAGACCTAACTAACAGCTAAGTAATGTCCTGAATACACCAGACTAACTGACAGCTAAGTAATGTCCTGAATACACCAGACTAACTAACAGCTTGGTAATGTCCTGAATACACCAGACTAACTAAGCAGCTAATACACCAGACTAATGTCCTGAATACACCAGACTAACTGACAGCTAAGTAATGTCCTGAATACACCAGACTAACTAACAGCTAAGTAATGTCCTGAATACACCAGACTAACTAACAGCTAAGTAATGTCCTGAATACACCAGACTAACTAACAGCTAAGTAATGTCCTGAATACACCAGACTAACTAACAGCTAAGTAATGTCCTGAATACACCAGACTAACTAACAGCTAAGTAATGTCCTGAATACACCAGACTAACTAACAGCTAAGTAATGTCCTGAATACACCAGACTAACTAACAGCTAAGTAATGTCCTGAATACACCAGACTAACTGACAGCTTGGTAATGTCCTGAATACACCAGACTAACTGAATACAGCTAAGCTAATGTCCTGAATACACCAGACTAACTAACAGCTAATGTCCTGAATGTCCAGCTGAATCCTGAATACACCAGACTAACTAACAGCTAAGTAATGTCCTGAATACACCAGACTAACTGACAGCTAAGTAATGTCCTGAATACACCAGACTAACTAACAGCTAAGTAATGTCCTGAATACACCAGACCTGACAGCTAACCCAGACTAACAGCTAACTAACAGCTTGGTAAAGTCCTGAATACACCAGACTAACTAACAGCTAAGTAATGTCCTGAATACACCAGACTAACTGACAGCTAAGTAATGTCCTACACCAGAATACAGCCCTGAATACACCAGACTAACTGACAGCTAAGTAATGTCCTGAATACACCAGACTAACTAACAGCTAAACTGAACAGCTAATGTCCTAATACACCAGACTGTCCTGAATACACCAGACTAACTGACAGCTAAGTAATGTCCTGAATACACCAGACTAACTGACAGCTAAGTAATGTCCTGAATACACCAGACTAACTAACAGCTAACCTGAATACACCAGACTAACTGACAGCTAAGTAATGTCCTGAATACAGACTAACTGAACAGCTAAGTAATGTCCTGAATACACCAGACTAACTGACAGCTAAGTAATGTCCTGAATACACCAGACTAACTGACAGCTAAGTAATGTCCTGAATACACCAGACTAACTAACAGCTTGGTAAAGTCCTGAATACACCAGACTAACTGACAGCTAAGTAATGTCCTGAATACACCAGACTAACTGACAGCTAACCTGAATACACCAGACAGCTAAGTAATGTCCTGAATACACCAGACTAACTAACAGCTTGGTAATGTCCTGACTAACTACACAGCTAACTAACAGCTAATGTCCTGAATACACCAATGACTAACTGAATGTCCTGAATACACCAGCTAACTGACAGCTAATGTCCTGAATACACCAGACTAACTGACAGCTAAGTAATGTCCTGAATACACCAGACTAACTGACAGCTAAGTAATGTCCTGAATCCAATACCAGACTAACTGACAGCTAAGTAATGTCCTGAATACACCAGACTAACTGACAGCTAAGTAAAATGTCCTGAATACACCAGACTAACTACAGCTAAGTAATGTCCTGAATACACCAGACTAACTGACAGCTAAGTCCTGAATACACCAGACTAACTGACAGCTAAGTAATGTCCTGAATACACCAGACTAACTAACAGCTAAGTAATGTCCTGAATACACCAGACTAACTGACAGCTAAGTAATGTCCTGAATACACCAGACTAACTGACAGCTAAGTAATGTCCTGAATACACCAGACTAACTGACAGCTAAGTAATGTCCTGAATACACCAGACAGCTAAGTCCTAAGCTAAGTAATGTCTGACAGCTAAGTAATGTCCTGAATACACCAGACTAACTGACAGCTAAGTAATGTCCTGAATACACCAGACTAACTAACAACTCCTGACTAACTAACAGCTTGGTAAAGTCCTGAATACACCAGACTAACTGACAGCTAAGTAATGTCCTGAATACACCAGACTAACTGACAGCTAAGTAATGTCCTGAATACACCAGACTAACTAACAGCTTGGTAATGTCCTGAATACACCAGACTAACTAACAGCTTGGTAATGTCCTGAATACACCAGACTAACTGACAGCTAAGTAATGTCCTGAATACACCACTAACTGACAGCTAAGTAATGTCCTGAATACACCAGACTAACTAACAGCTAAGTAATGTCCTGAATACACCAGACTAACTAACAGCTTGGTAAAGTCCTGAATACACCAGACTAACTGACAGCTAAGTAAAGTCCTGAATACACCAGACTAACTGACAGCTAAGTAATGTCCTGAATACACCAGACTAACTGACAGCTAAGTAATGTCCTGAATACACCAGACTAACTAACAGCTAAGTAATGTCCTGAATACACCAGACTAACTGACAGCTAAGTAATGTCCTGAATACACCAGACTAACTGACAGCTAAGTAATGTCCTGAATACACCAGACTAACTGAACAGCTGAACTGACAGCTAAGTAATGTCCTGAATACACCAGACTAACTAACAGCTAAGTAATGTCCTGAATACACCAGACTAACTGACAGCTAAGTAATGTCCTGAATACACCAGACTAACTGACAGCTAAGTAATGTCCTGAATACACCAGACTAACTGACAGCTAAGTAAAGTCCTGAATACACCAGACTAACTAACAGCTTGGTAATGTCCTGAATACACCAGACTAACTGACAGCTACCTGAATACACCAGACTAACTGGTAATGTCCTGAATACACCAGACTAACTGACAGCTAAGTAATGTCCTGAATACACCAGACTAACTAACAGCTTGGTAATGTCCTGAATACACCAGACTAACTAACAGCTTGACTAACTGAACAGCTAATGTCCTGAATACACCAGACTAACTGACAGCTAAGTAATGTCCTGAATACACCAGACTAACTAACAGCTAAGTAATGTCCTGAATACACCAGACTAACTGACAGCTGACAGCTAATGTCCTGAATACACCAGACTAACTGACAGCTAAGTAATGTCCTGAATACACCAGACCTGAACTAACTGACAGCTACAGCTAACTGTAATGTCCTGAATACACCAGACTAACTAACAGCTTGGTAATGTCCTGAATACACCAGACTAACTGACAGCTAAGTAATGTCCTGAATACACCAGACTAACTGACAGCTAAGTAATGTCCTGAATACACCAGACTAACTAACAGCTTGGTAATGTCCTGAATACACCAGACTAACTAACAGCTTGGTAATGTCCTGAATACACCAGACTAACTAACAGCTTGGTAATGTCCTGAATACACCAGTCTTGTTACTGGTGTTAGCTAGTTCTTTCAGTGTTTTTGGAGTATTTTTAGCAATATTGTTTAATTACAATTGTCTTGTAGTGAGCTGCATAAGAGTTTGTAACATTTATTCATGAAATTATATTTAGTAAATTATATTTTTTTTACAACAACCTAGCGGAACGTATTTGTCCTGTCACGTTGATGATATCCTTTCAGCGAAAACAGCTGAGTGTTGTTTCTGTATGCTGTGCATGATGTGATGCTCAGACAGAGACACATGGTTTAGCAGTTGTTGCATCTATACATCCCTCACTCCTCTCTGTCTCTCTGTTTCTCTCTCTCTCTGTCTCTCTCTCTCCGTCTCTCCCTCTCTCTCTGTCTCCCTCTCTCTCTGTCTCTCTGTCTCTCCGCCTCTCCGTCTCTCCCTCTCTCTCTCTCTCTCTCTCTCCCTCTCTCTCTCCCTCTCTCCCTCTCTCCCTTTCTCTCTCTCTCTCTCATATGGGTCTATCCCCGGGCCTGGAAAAACATCTGTCACAGTGGCAGTCATGTTCCTCCGCTGTAGTCCGACCGAGCAGAGCGTCAGGTGAAGGTGCTGCCTGCCTGTTTGGTGACATGGTACACATGGGTACCCACAACAACAGCTCTCATTAACAGGCAAATGGAGCAGGAGAACACAGCAAATTGAGCAGCAGCAGCAGTATTTGGCCAGGATGAACCCCTGCCAGATTGCTGCATGCTCACATATCCAACGTGACATCACAGGCAACACAAAGCACCAGCCCCTAGCCCCCTTCTCCCCTCGTCTCCCCCCCCAAAAAAAATTAACATCCCTAATCATCTGCCAGGCTAAACATTATTCTTCATGATTCAGACCAGCCATGCCTGGCCTCCTCTCATGGCGCATCTCTCTCTCTCTTTCTCTCTCCCTACTCTCTCTCTCTCTCTCTCTCTCTTCTCTCTCTCTCTCTCTCTCTCTCTCTCTTTGTCTCTCTCTTTGTCTCTCTCTCTCTCTCTCTCTCTCTCTCCACTCTCTCTTTGTCTATCTCTCTTTCTCTCTCTCTCTCTCCCCTTCTCTCTTCTCTCTCTCTCTCTCTCTCTCTCTCTCTCTCTCTCTCTCTCTCTCTCTCTCTCTCTCTCTCTCTCTCTCTCTCTCTCTCTCCCTCTCTCTCCTCTCTCTCTCTCTCTCTCTCTCTCTCTCTCTCTCTCTCTCTTCCTCGCTGGGCCAAACGCAGCCAGGCTTGGACTGATTGCTCAGCCTTCGTTTGTGAGAATGGCAAATCGATTCCAAAATCATCAAGCCATGAGCAGCTCTCTTATGTAGAGCTGGGGCTGTGTGTCTGTTTGAGCCTGGCTGATATCAAACAGAAAGCATTGAAGGGAAACAGGAAGTGGTTTGTCCTTCCTGCTATAAAGAGAGGTCTCTGCATTACATGGAACAAGGTAACAGGAACAACATTTAGTTATTCAATATCAATTCTAATATGGTTTTTTTTCTGGATTTTTGTCAAATCTTAATGTTCTATATTAAGTTGAATGTAATCTTGATAAACAACAACTGATAAATAATTAAATATTGTATTTTTGTTCAAGCAGCACGGTCCACAGGTTTTATTTAGCTAATGTTTATGAGAAGTATTTGAGAAAAAATAAATTTTCAGCGATGTACACAGCCGTGGTGATATAGATGATATCTGTGGTTCTGTACAGGAGCGCACACATACATTGCTATTCCCCCTCAGTTTGTCTGAACATTAGATTATAGAGAGTTAACACAGGTCCCTCTCCCTACCTCTCAGTTTGCCTTACCAGGACAACATGTCCTGTATTGTCTTGTTCTCTTTCTCTTTCTCTTTCTCTTTCTCTTTCTCTATTTCTCTATTTCTCTATTTCTCTTTCTCTTTCTCTTTCTCTTTCTCTTTCTCTTTCTCTTTCTCTCTCTCTCTCTCTCTCTCTCTCGCTGTGCCTCTCTCAAACAGTAATAAACTCTTCAACATGAACAGAAAGTGAAGTGAAGGGAGAGATCAATGGGAGGAGGGGAGAAGCTTGGCAGATTTAATTAATTACTGCATATTAGAATGTTTGTTTACAGAAATGAACTGCTTACAAGAGGTCTGATGTTAATTAATTTAAAGGCGTACACACACGCACACACACACACACACACACACACACACACACACACACACACACACACACACACACACACACACACACACACACACACACACACACACACACACACACACACACATATCGTGTGTGTCGGTTGGCGACTGCTGAGGTACTTTCATGCCAGATAAAGTCTAGTTGTTTTCCATCAACAACTCTGAGGTGTGTGTAACGTGTGGTAGAACACCAGGACACACAGGTCAGGGCTGAGTGTTTACATGATTGTTTATTAATAATCCCAATTAGTATTCACAGAAAGGTAAACAGGAAGAACAGACCAATATTGTTATGATATTAAATGTGGAAGAATAACCCAACCCCTCTGTTGACTATAGTGATAACTTATAGTACCTGGACCATGGCTGACTATAGTGATCATTTCTTACAGTACAATAGTGAGCTACTGACCCTGGAACTGTCCCTGTGTATAACTACTGACCCTGGAACTGTCTCTGTAAATAGCTACTGACCCTGGACCTGTCCCTGTAAATAGCCACTGACCCTGGACCTGTCCCTGTAAATAACTACTGACCCTGGAACTGTCACTGTGTATAACTACTGACCCTGGAACTGTCTCTGTGTATAACTACTGATCCTGGAACTGTCCCTGTATATAGCTACTGACCCTGGAACTGTCCCTGTGTATAACTACTGACCCTGGAACTGTCCCTGTGTATAGCTACTGACCCTGAAACTGTCCCTGTGTATAACTACTGACCCTGGACCTGTCCCTGTATATAGCTACTGACCCTGTAACTGTCCCTGTATATAGCTACTGACCCCGGAACTGTCCCTGTATATAACTACTGACCCTGGAACTGTTCCTGTATATAGCTACTGACCCCGGAACTGTCCCTGTATATAGCTACTGACCCTGGAACTGTCCCTGTGTATAACTACTGACCCTGGAACTGTCCCTGTGTATAACTACTGACCCTGGACCTGTCCCTGTATATAGCTACTGACCCTGTAACTGTCCCTGTATATAGCTACTGACCCTGGAACTGTCCCTGTATATAACTACTGACCCTGGAACTGTTCCTGTATATAGCTACTGACTCCGGAACTGTCCCTGTATGTAGCTACTGACCCTGTAACTGTCCCTGTATATAGCTACTGACCCTGTAACTGTCCCTGTATATAGCTACTGACCCTGGAACTGTCCCTGTATGTAGCTGACTTACTTGTTTGTGTTCTTCCTATTTCTAAAGTATTGTTTCACTTCAGTTTTTTATTTTTTATAGTACTACTGATATTGATTACGACATTGTTGGGAAAGAGCAGCCAAGAAGGGCATTTCACTGTACTTGCACACGTGACAATAAAAACGTGAAACTTGAATAGGAACAACTTTCGCTCACAATTCAAATGTTGATGCTTTCAGAGGTGAAAAAAGTACCCTACTGTCCTACTTGAGTAAAAGTAAAGATAACTTAAGTGCCCTACTGTCATACTTGAGTAAAAGTAAAGATAACTTAAGTACCCTACTGTCATACTTGAGTAAAAGTAAAGATAACTTAAGTACCCTACTGACATACTTGAGTAAAAGTAAAGATAACGTAAGCACCCAACTGTCATACTTGAGTACAAGTAAAGATAACTTAAGTACCCTACTGTCATACTTGAGTAAAAGTGAAGATAACTGAAGTGCCCTACTGTCATACTTGAGTAAAAGTAAAGATAACTTAAGCACCCAACTGTCATACTTGAGTAAAAGTAAAGATAACTTAAGTACCCAACTGTCATACTTGAGTAAAAGTAAAGATAACTTAAGCACCCAACTGTCATACTTGAGTAAAAGTAAAGATAACTTAAGTACCCTACTGTCATACTTGAGTAAAAGTAAAGATAACTTAAGCACCCAACTGTCATACTTGAGTAAAAGTAAAGATAACTTAAGTACCCTACTGACATACTTGAGTAAAAGTAAAGATAACTTAAGTGCCCTACTGTCATACTTGAGTAAAAGTAAAGATAACTTAAGTACCCTACTGTCATACTTGAGTAAAAGTAAAGATAACTTAAGCACCCAACTGTCATACTTGAGTAAAAGTAAAGATAACTTAAGTACCCTACTGTCATACTTGAGTAAAAGTAAAGATAACTTAAGTACACTACTGTCATACTTGAGTAAAAGTAAAGATAACTTAATATAAAAAGGATTCAAGTAAAAGTCAAAGTCACCCACTAAAATTTTACTTGAGTAAAAGTCTAAAAGTATTTGGTTTTAAATGTACTTAAGTATCAAAATTAAATGTAATTGCTAAAATATACTTAAGTATCCAAAGTAAAAGTATGAATCATTGCAAATTCCTTATATTAAGCAAACAAGACGGCACCATTTTCTTGTTTTTATTTATTTATGGATAGCCAGGGGCCACGCTCTAACACTCAGACATAATCGACAAACAAAGCATGTGTTTAGTGAGTCCTCCAGATCAGAGGCTGTAGGGACGACCAGGGATGTTCTCTGTTTAGTGAGTCCTCCAGATCAGAGGCAGTAGATGACCAGGGATGTTCTCTGTTTAATGAGTCTGCCAGATCAGAGGCAGTAGGGATGACCAGGGATGTTCTCTGTTTAGTGAGTCCTCCAGATCAGAGGCAGTAGGGATGACCAGGGATGTTCTCTGTTTAGTGAGTCCACCAGATCAGAGGCTGTAGGGACGACCAGGGATGTTCTCTGTTTAGTGAGTCCTCCAGATCAGAGGTAGTAGGGACGACCAGGGATGTTCTCTGTTTAGTGAGTCCTCCAGATCAGAGGTAGTAGGGACGACCAGGGATGTTCTCTGTTTAGTGAGTCCTCCAGATCAGAGGCAGTAGGGATGACCAGGGATGTTCTCTGTTTAGTGAGTCCTCCAGATCAGAGGCTGTAGGGGTGACCAGAGATGTTCTCTTGATAAGTGTGTGAATCAGACCACTTTACTGTTCTGCTAAGCATTATATATATATATATATTATATATAACGAGAACTTTTGGGTGTCAGAAGAAATGTAAGGATTAGAAAGTACAACATTTTCTTTAGGAATGTAGTGAAGTAAAAGTAAAAGTAATCAAAAATATAAATAGTAAAGTAAAGAACAGATACCCCAAACAATGACTTAAGTGGTACTTTGAAGTATTTTTTACTAAAGTACTTTACACTACTGTATTCTTTATTTATCTAATTCAAGTTAATCATGATGTTTGTTATGGCCTTGGTCAGAATGGAAACAAAGAGGGGATTGACAAGTCAACATAGGAAACACAACTCTAAGAGGAGTTTCGAAAAGTACAGTAGCCTTCCCCAGGACTCTGTCTCTCACTCCATTAGAATAGTACAGTAGCCTTCCCCAGGACTCTGTCTCTCACTCCATTAGAATAGTACAGTAGCCTTCCCCAGGACTCTGTCTCTCACTCCATTAGAATAGTACAGTATACTCTGTCTCTCACTCCATTAGAATAGTACAGTAGCCTTCCCCAGGACTCTGTCTCTCACTCCATTAGAATAGTACAGTAGACTCTGTCTCTCACTCCATTAAAATAGTACAGTAGCCTTCCCCAGGACTCCGACTCTCACTCCATTAGAATAGTACAGTAGCCTTCCCCAGGACTCTGTCTCTCACTCCATTAGAATAGTACAGTAGCCTTCCCCAGGACTCTGTCTCTCACTCCATTAGAATAGTACAGTAGCCTTCCCCAGGACTCCGTCTCTCACTCCATTAGAATAGTACAGTAGCCTTCCCCAGGACTCCGTCTCTCACTCCATTAGAATAGTACAGTATACTCTGTCTCTCACTCTATTAGAATAGTACAGTAGCCTTCCCCAGGACTATCCAACCACAAATACCATGTTATATTTTTAGCTTAGGCAGTGTATTTAAAAAATAGTATATAAGTGTTTATCCTGTTGACTTTCTGTGGCCACTTTATCAATGTGTCTGTCTACTCAGGGAAGGAGAGGGGCACAGGGCTGCTGCAGCCTGCAGTACACACACACACACACACACACACACACACACACACACACACACACACACACACACACACACACACACACACACACACACACACACACACACACACACACACACACACACACACACACACACACACACCGAGTCAGTATTACCCTGAGTCTCATGAGGTCTCTCTGGACAGTGATGTATTTAGGCTCCTCCTGAGGTCAGATGGACACTGTCCAGAACATCACCTGCAATCAATAGTGTTGGTAAACCAGCCACAACTGAACTGTCTGTGTTTGTTTGTGTGTGTGTGTGTGTGTGTGTGTGTTTGTGTTGGTAAATCAGGCACAACTGAACAGACATGGAGAGGGCTCTCTCCTAAACACACTCTGAGGGAACTGCATGGGCCATTGCACATCTAGAACTGGGAGAGGGATGGCTTTAGCCACTACTATACTATAACACTGGCCTTGCAATCCCACTGCAAGTAGCAGTGTGTGTGAAAGAGTGAGTACTTCAGTTGGGATCTAGGGATGGACTTTATCTTTTTTTGAGCTCACAAATATCATTGCAAGCAGAGTCCCTAAAGGTTGAGCCTGCATGGAAGAGTAACTGCCTCCAACGTTACTGCAGAAACACTAGACAGTACACTCAATGTACAGTTGAAGTCGGAAGTTTACATACACCTTAGCCAAATACATTTAAACTCAGTTTTTCTCAATTCCTGACATTTAATCTGAGTAAAAATGCCCTGTCAGTTAGGATCACCACTTTTTTTTAAGAATGTGAAATGTCAGAATAATTGTAGAGAGAATTATTTATTTGAGCATTTCTTTCTTTCATCACATTCCCAGTGGGAAAGAAGTTAACATACACTCAATTAGTATTTGGTAGCATTGCCTTTAAATAGTTTAACTTGGGTCAAACGTTTCGGGTAGCCTTCCACAAGCTTCCCACAAGAAGTTGGTTGAGTTTTTGCCCATTCCTCCTGACAGAGCTGGTGTAACTGAGTCAGGTTTGTGGGCCTCCTTGCTCGCACATGCTTTTGAGTTCTGACCACACATGTTCTATAGGATTGAGGTCAGGGCTTTGTGATGGCCACTCCAATCCCTTGACTTTGTTGTACTTAGGCAATTTTGCCACAACGTTGGAAGTATGCTTGGGGTCATTGTCCATTTGGAGACCCATTTGTGACCAAGCTTTAACTTCCTGACTGATGTCTTGAGATATTGCTTCAATATATCCACATAATTTCCCCTTCCTCATGTTGCCATCTATTTTGTGAAGTGCACCAGTCCCTCCTGCAGCAAAGCACCCCAACAACATGATGCTGCCACCCCTGTGCTTCACGGTTGGGATGGTATCCTTCAGCTTGCAAGTCTCCCTTTTTCCTCCAAACATAACGATGGTCATTATGGCCAAACAGTTCTATTTTTGTTTCATCAGACCAGAGGACATTTCTCCAAAAAGTACAATCAATGTCCCCATGTGCAGATGCAAACCGTAGTCTGGCATTTTTATGGCGATTTTGGAGCTGTGTCTTCTTCCTGAGCAGTATGACAGTTGCGTGGTCCCATGGTGTTTATACTTGCATACTATTGTTTGTACAGATGAATGTGGTACCTTCAGGAGTTTGGACATTACTCCCAAGGATGAACCAGACTTGTGGAGGTCTACAATTATTTTCTGAGGTATTGGCTGATTTCTTTTGATTTTCCCATGATGTCAAGCAAAGAGGCACTGAGTTCGAAGGTAGGCCTTGAAATACATCCACAGGTACACCTCCAATTGACTCAAATTATGTCAATTAGCCTATCAGAAGCTTCTAAAGCCATGACATAATTTTCTGGAATTTTCCAAGCTGTTTAAAAGCACAGTCAACTTAGTGTATTTAAACTTCTGACCCACTGGAATTGTGATACAGCAAATTATAAGTGAAATAATCTGTCTGTAAACAATTGTTGGAAACATTACTTGTGTCATGCACAAAGTATATGTCCTAACCGACTTGCCAAAACTATAGTTTGTTAACAAGAAATTTGTGGAGTGGTTGAAAAACGAGTTTTAATGACTCCAACCTAACTGTATGTAAACTTCCTACTTCAACTGTATCTAAAGAACTACATTATGTAACCTATAGTTAGACTCTATTTATCTAAATAACTACATTATGTAACCTATAGTTAGACTCTATGTATCTAAAGAACTACATTATGTAACCTATAGTAAGACTCTATTTATTTAAATAACTATATTATGTAACCTATAGTTAGACTCTATTTATCTAAAGAACTACATTATGTAACCTATAGTAAGACTCTATTTATCTAAAGAACTATATTATGTAACCTATAGTAAGACTCTATTTATCTAAAGAACTATAGTATGTAACCTATAGTAAGACTCTATTTATCTAAAGAACTATATTATGTAACCTATAGTAAGACTATTTATTTAAATAACTATATTATGTAACCTATATTTAGACTCTATTTATCTAAAGAACTATATTATGTAACCTATAGTAAGACTCTATTTATCTAAAGAACTATATTATGTAACCTATAGTAAGACTCTATTTATCTAAATAACTATATTATGTAACCTATAGTAAGACTCTATTTATCTAAATAACTATATTATGTAACCTATAGTAAGACTCTATGTATCTAAATAACTATATTATGTAACCTATAGTAAGACTCTATGTATCTAAAGAACTACATTATGTAACCTATAGTAAGTGTCAGTGTCATAGGTGTCAGGGAAGTCAGGCGCAGGAGAGTCAAACGGAGTGTAAAGTGGAGTGTTTTAATGAATGTCCACGTAACATGCTCCATAACACTGATAAGACTAGAATATAAACAAACATGGGTACGAGGACCCGTCGCCTATACAATAAACACAACACTGACAATAAACCATCTCCGACAAAGACATGAGGGGAAACAGAGGGTTAAATACACAACAGGTAATGAATGGGATTGAAAACAGGTGTGTGGGAAGACAAGACAAAACCAATGGAAAATGAAAAATGGATCAATGGTGGCTAGAAGACCGGTGACGCCGACCGCCGAGCACCGCCCGAACAAGGAGAGGCAACGACTTCGGCAGAAGTCGTGACAGTAAGACTCTATTTATCTAAAGAACTACAACATTTAACCCATTTTAACATAATACCCCATAATGACAAACTGAAAACATGTTTTTGAAATATTTGCAATTTTTTTGAAAAGGAAATACATATACAGTATATATATTTACATTTACATTTTACATTTAAGTCATTTAGCAGACGCTCTTATCCAGAGCGACTTACAAATTGGTGCGTTCACCTTAAGACATCCAGTGGAACAGCCACTTTACAATAGTGCATCTAAATCTTTTAAGGGGGGTGAGAAGGATTACTTTATCCTATCCTAGGTATTCCTGAAAGAGGTGGGGTTTCAGGTGTCTCCGGAAGGTGGTGATATATAGTACCAGTCAAAGATTTGAACACACACATATATATATATAATATAACAAATCACATTATATTTGTCACATGCGTCACACCAACTCATTTCAGGGTTTTATTTTTACTATTTTCTAGTAGAATAATAGTGAAGACATTATTACTATGAAATAACACATATGGAATCAAAACAGTCTAAAACAAATCAAGGCACAGTGATGGAATACTGCATTAGATGATCTGGCCTCCATAATCATCCGACCTCAACCCAATTGAGATGGTTGGGATGAGTTGGACCACAGAGTGAAGGAAAAGCAGCCAACAAGTGCTCAGCATATGTGGGAATTCCTTCAAAACTGTTGGAAAAGCATTCCAGGTGAAGCTGGTTGAGAGAATGCCAAGAGTGTGCAAAGCTGTCATCAAGTCAAAGGGTGGCAACTTTGAAGAATCTCAAATATAAAATATATTTTGATTAATTTAACACCTTTTTGGTTACTAAATCCATATGTCATTTCATAGTTTTGATGTCTTCACTAGTTAAAATAAAGAAAAACCCTGAAATGAGTAGATGTGTTCAAACTTTTGACTGGTACTGTATGTATATATATATATATATATATATATATATATATATATATATATATATACATATATATATATATATATATATATATACAGTACCAGTATATAAAATATATACTCATCTACTCATTTATATTTCATATATATATATATATAATATAACATAATATAACAAATCACATTTTATTTGTCACATGCGCCAAATACAACAAAATCCAAAATCCAAAATAGATAAGTTAAAAATTGAAAATAAAAGTAACAAATAATTAAAGAGCAGCAGTAAAATAACAATAGCGAGGCTATATACAGAGGGTACCGGTACAGAGTCAATGTGCGGGGGCACCGGTTAGTCAAGGTACAGTATATATTTAAAAAATATATTTTCCTTTTTTTATGTCCCCTTAATCCCCTTAACTCTACCACCCCTCCTCTAATTAGAGTAACCTAATGGTTAACAAAACTTAGGCTTCTACTTACAGCTTGTACTTACTATATATTTTACGGACCCAGTATATTTTACATTAGTTATCTTGTTGTTTTTAGTCCCACCCTTCAGCTCCACTCAAACCCTCCCATTGATCTCTTGACACCATCCAGTTTTCATTTCTATTTACTATATATTTTTCAATTATACTGTGATGTTTCACAAAAAATTCTGAACCTCTCTAAACCTTTCAAAACATAGTTTCTACAGATTGTAAATTGAAGAACAAACCTTTTATCTATTTGATGGGTTGACTATGAGTTTTGAAATCCCCCAGCAGTGCTATTTGCAGAGTTTGCTCCAGGTAAATGTTGCACTTCTGCAACCTGCGAACAAAAACAAGCTACATCTGGACCGTACCAAAACAAATGATCTAATGATTCTGTCTCTTTGCAGCAATACATCTGGACCGTACCAAAACAAATGATCTAATGATTCTGTCTCTTTGCAGCAATACATCTGGACAGTACCAAAACAAATTATCTAATGATTCTGTCTCTTTGCAGCAATACAAAAAAACAAATGATCTAATGATTCTGTCTCTTTACAGCAATACATCTGGACCGTACCAAAACAAATGATCTAATGATTCTGTCTCTTTGCAGCAATACGTGGACAGTACCAAAACAAATGATCAAATTCTGTCTCTTTGCATCATCTGGAATGATCCAATGATTCTGTCTCTTTGCAGCAATACATCTGGACCAAAACAAATGATCTAATGATTCTGTCTCTTTGCAGCAATACATCTGGACCGTACCAAAACAAATGATCTAATGATTCTGTCTCTTTGCAGCAATACATCTGGACCGTACCAAAACAAATGATCTAATGATTCTGTCTCTTTGCAGCAATACATCTGGACCGTACCAAAACAAATGATCTAATGATTCTGTCTCTTTGCAGCAAAATCTGTAGATTTGGAATTTTTCCACAATTTGTTACGTTACAGCCTTATTCTAAAATGTATTAAATAAATAAAAATAATCATCAATATAAACACAATACTCCACAATGACAAAGCGAAAATAGGTTTTTAGAAAATGTTGCAAATGTATAAAAATCAAAATATTACTTTTTTAGAATCTGTGTGCCTCAGTTGTAAATTTTTTGGTCCTTAAATGAAACTGGCATACATATTTTGAAATCACAATTTTCATGAACCAATTTTGGTCTTTAGTGCAGCGCCGACAGACAATTTCCTTACTTTTCCCTCTTCCACTTGCCACTACCATTTTTGTGGTAATGCTGCAATTAGTTGATTGTAATTCTGGGTAGAGCAGACATTCCCATACATTTGTGTGACATAACCCCCCCGGTCCGATTTATCATATAATTTACAAAGATTATATATATTTTTAAATATATCCCCAAATATATACTTTTTAAAAAATCAATTAGTATATTTCAGTTTAGCCATAATATTTGTTGTATTATTAGTTCTGCCTTTTCGGGTGGATTAAACTGTAATTGCAACCAACTTTCGATGGCTTGTTTTAAAAATAGTGATATTTTTGGAGATTATTTCATTTTCAAATAGCCAAAAGTGAGAGTTCGTTATCTGAGTAAAGGGAAAAAGACAATTCTTGAACAAGGGGTGAGACATTCTTACTAATCTGCTAGAGAACTTCAGTTCCTTGTTGCAAACAGGATGGATGCTTTCGAATATTTTTATTCTGTACAGACTCCCTTCTTTTCAGTCTTGTCCATTAGGGTAGTATTGTGGAGTAACTACACTGTTGTTGATCCATCTTAGTTTTCTCCTTCCACAGCCATGATGGGGGCAATTAGGGGCAATTCTACCCTCCAATTTCTGCTCCTTCAGAGGAAACCTAAACAACATGGTAAAAAATACAACTAAAAATGTGTCTAAACTACAGATATGGGTTTTTGCCTGGGCTGCATTTCCATCCACCTCATCTGCCAGTAGTTCCCTCCCATCTGCATTTCCATCCACCTCATCCGCCAGTAGTTCCCTCCCATCTGCATTTCCATCCACCTCATCCCCAGTAGTTCCCTCCCATCTGCATTTCCATCCACCTCATCCCCCTGCATTTCCATCCACCTCATCTGTAGTTCCTCCCATCTGCATTTCCATCCACCTCATCTGCCAGTAGTTCCCTCCCATCTGCATTTCCATCCACCTCATCTGCCAGTAGTTCCCTCCCATCTGCATTTCCATCCACCTCATCTGCCAGTAGTTCCCTCCCATCTGCATTTCCATCCACCTCATCTGCCAGTAGTTCCCTCCCATCTGCCATCTGCATTTCCATCCATTTCCATCCACCTCATCCCCAGTGGTTCCCTCCCATCTGTTCCATCCACCTCCCCATCTGCATTTCCATCCACCTCATCTGCCAGTAGTTCCCTCCCATCTGCATTTCCATCCACCTCATCTGCCAGTAGTTCCCTCCCATCTGCATTTCCATCCACCTCATCTGCCAGTAGTTCCTCCCATCTGCATTTCCATCCACCTCATCTGCCAGTTTCCATCCACCATCCACCTCATCTGCCAGTAGTTCCCTCCCATCTGCATTTCCATCCACCTCATCTGCCAGTAGTTCCCCCCATCTGCATTTCCATCCACCTCATCTGCCAGTAGTTCCCTCCCATCTGCATTTCCATCCACCTCATCTGCCAGTAGTTCCCTCCCATCTGCATTTCCATCCACCTCATCTGCCAGTAGTTCCCTCCCATCTGCATTTGCATCCACCTCATCCGCCAGTAGTTCCCTCCCATCTGCATTTCCATCCACCTCATCTGCCAGTAGTTCCCTCCCATCTGCATTTCCATCCACCTCATCTGCCAGTAGTTCACGCCCATCTGCATTTCCATCCACCTCATCTGCCAGTAGTTCACTCCCATCTGCATTTCCATCCACCTCATCTGCCAGTAGTTCCCTCCCATCTGCATTTCCATCCACCTCATCTGCCAGTAGTTCCCTTCCATCTGCAGTGAAAGGTGTCAGAGCTACACTCTAAAAGAAAAGGTTCCTGGAGGATTCTTTAGGGCTTCTTCAAATTTGATCTGTGAGGGAACCCCTGTACGTTTTTTCTTCACAGAACCCCTTTTAATGGAAGAACCTTATGGGGTTCATTGTTGAACTACCCCCTTGTTATTATTATTATTAATATTAATAATAATTATGATTCATTATTATTATTATTAATAATAATAATAATAATACTACACATAACATTGAAAATAATAACACACTATTTTAGTTCTTAGTGTTAATTATGATTTTAGTGGCAAAGCAGAATAAAATAAAATCTGAATATGAGGTAAATTCCCAGCAGAACCCCAAGTCCAATGGGTTTACCCTTGGCGTATGGATGCTAATGTGTTGATGTTCTCTGTATCAATAGCCAGAATGATTTTGCATTGCATGTTGATCAAACGTGTTTCCAGTTATATTCATCAGAGGTGTAGGGAGGGTGAAGTCTGTGAATCCCCCAAAAAATAGTAATTATATAGATGATTAAAAAAAAACATGCACGTGACAGTATTCATACCTTGTTTTTTTGTGGTAAATGTGAATGAATATAACTGTTTTGATGGTTTTCATACACATAGCTTGTCCATAATGTAGAGGCCTATGGGATATTCAGAGGGTGGGTGGTACATGTGATCTGCATACCATACCAAGACCTATTGACATACCTTTGTGTGCCTCCTCATCTGTATACATGCAGACACAGACACACAAGTGAGCTGTTCAGTCATCTGCACCCAAGTCTTCAACATATTCTTATAGCCTACATATTCTTATAGCCTACATATTCTTATAGCCTACATATTCTTATAGCCTACATATTCTTATAGCCTACATATTCTTATAGCCTACATATTCTTATAGCCTACATATTCTTATAGCCTACATATTCTTATAGCCTACATATTCTTATAGCCTACATATTCTTATAGCCTACATATTCCTACCTCTTTGTTGATTGATATCCATTGAATTATGTTTATTTTCTGTTTTAGAAATAATTGCACAAATAGGAGAAGATAGATGTTATCATCATCAAACAATATCAATTTAGATCACACAAGGGACAAACATGACCTTAAGTTGAGATCTTTGCATTTTGCAGTTTTGAAGGCACTTGCCTGCACCTGCTGTCCTTTCAAATTCAAATCCAAATGTTTCAGTTGAGCAGTTAGGTTCCTGCAAAAACCACCACCAACTAAGGAGGTTCCTGCAAAAATACCCACCAACTAAGGAGGTTCCTGCAAAAAATACCCACCAACTCTGGAGGTTCCTCGATGAACCCCCACCAACTAAGAAGATTCCTCGATGAATCCCCACCAACTAAGGAGGTTCCTCGATGAACCCCCACCAACTAAGGAGGTTCCTCGATGAACCCCCACCAACTAAGAAGATTCCTCGATGAATCCCCACCAACTAAGAAGATTCCTCGATGAACCCCCACCAACTAAGAAGGTTCCTCGATGAACCCCCACATCCTATGGAGTTCTCGGAAGAACCTTTTGGGGGCAATTTTCAGAACTTTGAGGAACTTAGAAGAACTCTTGTTGAACCCCACGTCTTTAGAATGTAGAGCGGTGTTTGTCAGACCACGAGACATCCCGAAAATACGTCGTCTCACAGAATCGCCTGTAGCACCCAAACGGTTTGGCCTACGAACTATTATGACCACTCTATGGAAAGATGAGACTCTCATAAACACGATGGCGTTCTCCGTTTTGCTAGGACACCCACAAGCCCCACAAGAAGTGTTGGACCCCAGTACCAGTAAAAACAATGTATTGCTAAATGATCATTGGTATGAATATCTCAAAACAATTCCACATGTTAGCTTACCCAATACACACAAATCTATGTAGGAATGAATTAAGACTATATATACATGTCCCCAGTGTCCCCAATCATTACCCTGGGGCATTGGGATATTTTTTAGACCAATAGAAAGAGTGCCTCCTACTGGCCCTCCAACACCACATCCAGCAGCATCTGGTCTCCCATCCAGGGACTGACCAGGACCAACCCTGCTTAGCTTCAGAAGTGGAATTAATACCATGCTCAAAGGGATATTCAATGTCTGCTTTTTATTAAATGTTTTACCCATCTACCAATAGGTGCCCTTCTTTGCGAGGCATTGGAGAACCTCCCTGGTCTTTGGGTTGAATCTGTATTTGAAATTCACGGTTCGACTGAGGGACCTTACAGGTAATTGTATGTGTGGATCACAGAGGTTAGGTAGTTATTCAAAACTCATGTCAAACACTATTACTGCAGACAGAGTGAATCCATGCAACTTATTATGTGTCTTGTGAAGCAACTGTTTACGACTGAAGTGGTTTAGACAGAACAAAAGGGTCAAATACTTATTGACTCAAGATATTTACAGTTTTTTTTATTTCATCAAAATAAATAATTCCACTTTGACGTGATGGGGTATTGTGTGTAGGCCAGTGACCATGGCAACATCTCAAATCAATCCATTTTAAATTCAGGCTGTAACAACAAAATGTGGGATAAGTCAAGGGGTGTGAATACCTTCTCAAGGTGCTGTAGATAGCAACATTTGTTTTCTAAGAGTGCAGTAAAAATATTTATCTCAAGAAAAAATAAATGTTTTTCTATAGTTCAGCTGATGTTGTACAGATGTTATAGTTAAGCTGATGTTTTAAAGGTTTTCAACGTCCTTTATCTTATTAAACTCATAGCAGACTAGAGTAACAAATATCAATGGCATGTGTCTATTTCTTCATTGCGATACAAGACTTTGAAAAGTGGGCACAATTTCAATCATAGGGTCCACAAACTTGGGCCCAAAACAATGAATGCAGAAGCAGTGGTGTGTCAACTGCAAGTGGGTTTTGAAGAATTGGCATAGTCATTTAGGCAGCACCTCACATCCTTCACAAACAAATGAAGCCCCCACAGCTTCAAAGTGAGATTGATATCTCCTTTTTTGAGACTTCATACACAACACTGGGGTTCTGAATATTGAGAGAGGTGCTTCTTTCCATGGGGAAGAACCCGTCAGAGACACCCCCCCTCCCGCTCCCCTATCCTATTCTCTAAGGTGATGTAAAAAATAAAAAATGGGAAAAAGACGCATTGAGAGTTTTCATCAAGTTCATCAATATTCAGTCATTCACGGTAGAATCCTGGCAGGTTCTAGAGTCAGAATGCTATGAAATGACTGGATGGATGTTCTCCTTTGTCACAGTAAGGAAACGTCTGAAATTGAATTCCTAAAGTATAAATAGCTAGAACAATCCCCCCAACCCAGTCACAGCCATACATTTCACTTAGTGATGGAAAACTTTTCAAATTGCGGTTCAAGTCTTAAGCACTACCCAGCCAGTAAATAGGTTAGGGATGAATGTGCTTCGTACACATTCTACTTTAAGAGAGAGAGAGAGAGAGAGAGAGAGAGAGAGAGAGAGAGAGAGAGAGAGAGAGAGAGAGAGAGAGAGAGAGAGAGAGGGAGAGAGAGAGAGAGAGAGAGAGAGAGAAAGCAAAAAAATATCCGTGTGGAGAAAATATCTTATTTGATTTTCCCAAAAATATGATAACTTCAAACACAAAAAAAGCCTTAGATTACAGAGAGAAATGTATGAACATGGGTTCTTTATAAATCACCTATAAAAGTGTGTCTGTGTTTTAAAACCATATCCTATGAATCCTCCTAACTCATTGTATCCAAACATCATCATGCAACAATGCAAAAAAATAAAATACAAATACAAATCTATTGTTTAATAAAGCTGTTTCTGTTATGTTTAAAAAGCAGCGAACCCAGTAAGTGAATGGACAATATCACCCATGACTGAACTGGTCACCCCGTGTCTCAATGACCTGTACTCACATGGGTCACACAATCTGCAGGAGGCTGTGACCCGAGAACCACCATTGCAACTCTTTTAAACTCTCCTGTCGATATGTGTTTAAAATGTGTTTATGGCACAATTAGCATGGTAAAACCTGGGGAATTAGATCATAGGTTCTACTTCTCAATATGATCAAAAGAGACCAGCAAGATTCTGCTGTGTCAAGTTGTGGGGTTCTGACTATTGTAGGATTAGCATGTATATGCTATATATTTTTTTGTTCTGAAGGGAAAGAAGATTGCACTGCTGCATAGATAGACAGCATTTTATTGTATTTTCACACAGAGATTACACTTCTTACAGGACAACAACATTTTAGAGGCTAGGGTTAAGTGCCTTGCTCATGGGCACATTGACAGATTTTTCTCCTAGTCAGCTCGCAGGTTCAAACCACTGACTTTTCAGTTACTGGGCCAACATTCTTAACCACTAGGCTACCCGCCTCCCCTACAGACAATATACAAACATTGTACACGCAATCATGCAAGTGAAAACGTTGTTCACAGACCAGGAATTACATCAAGAATGACTTAATAAATAGTCATATACTGTAAGTGCTATTTGAATATTATAATTATTGGTATTATTTTTAGCTAGAGTCTGTCTGATAGGAAAGAGAAGGAACCTTAAGACTGTAACATGTAGAAATGTTAGGTAGTGTGTTTACAATCTGGCTTTTTGTCGAACACACACACACACACACACACACACACACACACACACACACACACACACACACACACACACACACACACACACACACACACACACACACACACACACACACACACACACACACACACACACACACACATACACAACACACACACACACACACACACACACACACACACACACACATATAACACACACACACACACACACACACATATATGATAGATTTTTTTATAGCTATGTATGATGTGTTATGAATGGTATTTTTCAACACATAAAGAGGAATTAAAGCTCTATCTATCTATCTATCTATCTATCTATCTATCTATCTATCTATCTATCTATCTATCTATCTATCTATCTATCTAAAACTGATAAAACTTGGTATCATTTTGGGGCAAAAACAGATTTGTGTTAAGCTGAAGCTGAAGCTGAAGAAAAGAGTGGTCATAGCATTTCATAGCATAACATTTAGAAAACCTAAGTG
Source organism: Oncorhynchus nerka (assembly GCF_034236695.1). Classification (NCBI taxonomy): domain Eukaryota; kingdom Metazoa; phylum Chordata; class Actinopteri; order Salmoniformes; family Salmonidae; genus Oncorhynchus; species Oncorhynchus nerka. The sequence goes on from NC_088405.1 coordinate 10,113,501, forward strand.
GAAGATAATGGGATACTTGATGTTACCGCTTTAGGTCCTTTATTTCCTGCTGTGTGATGAGCTAAACAGCCAGCTGTAATGCCTGAACCTGAACCTAACCCTGAATCTAACCCTGAACCTAACTCTGAACCTAACCCCTGAACCTAACCCCTGAACCTAACCCTAACCCTGAACCTATCCCTGAACCTAACCCCTGAACCTAACCCTGAACCTATCCCCTGAACCTATCCCCTGAACCTAACCCCTGAACCTAACCCTGAACCTAACCCCTGAACCTAACCCCTGAACCTAACCCCTGAACCTAACCCCTGAACCTAACCCTAACCCTGCTGTGTGATGAGCTAAACAGCCAGCCATCACGTCCATAGTCCCTAACTCTAACCCTGAACCTGTGTAATGAGCTAAACAGCCAGTCATCACATCCATAGTCCCTAACTCTAACCCTGAACCTGTGTAATGAGCTAAACAGCCAGCCATCACATCCATAGACCCTAACTCTAACCCTGAACCTGTGTAATGAGCTAAACAGCCAGCCATCACATCCATAGTCCCTAACTCTAACCCTGAACCTGTGTAATGAGCTAAACAGCCAGCCATCACATCCATAGTCCCTACCCCCTGAACCTGTGTAATGAGCTAAACAGCCAGCCATCACATCCATAGTCCCTAACTCTAACCCTGAACCTGTGTAATGAGCTAAACAGCCAGCCATCACATCCATAGTCCCTAACTCTAACCCTGAACCTGTGTAATGAGCTAAACAGCCAGCCATCACATCCATAGTCCCTAACTCTAACCCTGAACCTGTGTAATGAGCTAAACAGCCAGCCATCAGGTCCATAGACCCTAACTCTAACCCTGAACCTGTGTAATGAGCTAAACAGCCAGCCATCAGGTCCATAGACCCTAACTCTAACCCTGAACCTGTGTAATGAGCTAAACAGCCAGCCATCACATCCATAGTCCCTAACCTAACCCTGAACCTGTGTAATGAGCTAAACAGCCAGTCATCACATCCATAGTCCCTAACTCTAACCCTGAACCTGTGTAATGAGCTAAACAGCCAGCCATCACGTCCATAGTCCCTAACTCTAACCCTGAACCTGTGTAATGAGCTAAACAGCCAGCCATCAGGTCCATAGACCCTAACTCTAACCCTGAACCTGTGTAATGAGCTAAACAGCCAGCCATCACGTCCATAGACCCTAACTCTAACCCTGAACCTGTGTAATGAGCTAAACAGCCAGTCATCACGTCCATAGTCCCCCTAACTCTGTGTAACCCTGAACCTGAACCTGTAATGAGCTAAACAGCCAGCCATCAGGTCCATAGTCCCTAACTCTAACCCTGAACCTGTGTAATGAGCTAAACAGCCAGCCATCACGTCCATAGTCCCTAACTCTAACCCTGAACCTGTGTAATGAGCTAAACAGCCAGCCATCACGCCCATAGTCCCTAACTCTAACCCTGAACCTGTGTAATGAGCTAAACAGCCAGTCATCACGTCCATAGTCCCCAACTCTAACCCTGAACCTGTGTAATGAGCTAAACAGCCAGCCATCACGTCCATAGACCCTAACTCTAACCCTGAACCTGTGTAATGAGCTAAACAGCCAGCCATCAGGTCCATAGTCCCTAACTCTAACCCTGAACCTGTGGAATGAGCTAAACAGCCAGCCATCACGTCCATAGTCCCTAACTCTAACCCTGAACCTGTGTAATGAGCTAAACAGCCAGCCATCACGTCCATAGACACTAACTCTAACCCTGAACCTGTGTAATGAGCTAAACAGCCAGTCATCACATCCATAGTCCCTAACTCTAACCCTGAACCTGTGTAATGAGCTAAACAGCCAGCCATCACGTCCATAGTCCCTAACTCTAACCCTGAACCTGTGTAATGAGCTAAACAGCCAGTCATCACGTCCATAGACCCTAACTCTAACCCTGAACCTGTGTAATGAGCTAAACAGCCAGCCATCACGTCCATAGTCCCTAACTCTAACCCTGAACCTGTGTAATGAGCTAAACAGCCAGTCATCACATCCATAGTCCCTAACTCTAACCCTGAACCTGTGTAATGAGCTAAACAGCCAGCCATCACATCCATAGTCCCTAACTCTAACCCTGAACCTGTGTAATGAGCTAAACAGCCAGCCATCACGTCCATAGACCCTAACTCTAACCCTGAACCTGTGTAATGAGCTAAACAGCCAGCCATCAGGTCCATAGTCCCTAACTCTAACCCTGAACCTGTGTAATGAGCTAAACAGCCAGCCATCAGGTCCATAGTCCCTAACTCTAACCCTGAACCTGTGTAATGAGCTAAACAGCCAGCCATCACGTCCATAGTCCCTAACTCTAACCCTGAACCTGTGTAATGAGCTAAACAGCCAGCCATCACGTCCATAGTCCCTAACTCTAACCCTGAACCTGTGTAATGAGCTAAACAGCCAGCCATCACGTCCATAGTCCCTAACTCTAACCCTGAACCTGTGTAATGAGCTAAACAGCCAGTCATCACATCCATAGTCCCTAACTCTAACCCTGAACCTGTGTAATGAGCTAAACAGCCAGCCATCACGTCCATAGTCCCTAACTCTAACCCTGAACCTGTGTAATGAGCTAAACAGCCAGCCATCAGGTCCATAGACCCTAACTCTAACCCTGAACCTGTGTAATGAGCTAAACAGCCAGTCATCACGTCCATAGTCCCTAACTCTAACCCTGAACCTGTGTAATGAGCTAAACAGCCAGCCATCACACCCATAGTCCCTAACTCTAACCCTGAACCTGTGTAATGAGCTAAACAGCCAGTCATCACGTCCATAGTCCCCAACTCTAACCCTGAACCTGTGTAATGAGCTAAACAGCCAGCCATCACGTCCATAGACCCTAACTCTAACCCTGAACCTGTGTAATGAGCTAAACAGCCAGCCATCAGGTCCATAGTCCCTAACTCTAACCCTGAACCTGTGGAATGAGCTAAACAGCCAGCCATCACGTCCATAGTCCCTAACTCTAACCCTGAACCTGTGTAATGAGCTAAACAGCCAGCCATCACGTCCATAGACCCTAACTCTAACCCTGAACCTGTGTAATGAGCTAAACAGCCAGTCATCACATCCATAGTCCCTAACTCTAACCCTGAACCTGTGTAATGAGCTAAACAGCCAGCCATCACGTCCATAGTCCCTAACTCTAACCCTGAACCTGTGTAATGAGCTAAACAGCCAGTCATCACGTCCATAGACCCTAACTCTAACCCTGAACCTGTGTAATGAGCTAAACAGCCAGCCATCACGTCCATAGTCCCTAACTCTAACCCTGAACCTGTGTAATGAGCTAAACAGCCAGCCATCACGTCCATAGTCCCTAACTCTAACCCTGAACCTGTGTAATGAGCTAAACAGCCAGCCATCACATCCATAGTCCCTAACTCTAACCCTGAACCTGTGTAATGAGCTAAACAGCCAGCCATCACGTCCATAGACCCTAACTCTAACCCTGAACCTGTGTAATGAGCTAAACAGCCAGCCATCACGTCCATAGTCCCTAACTCTAACCCTGAACCTGTGTAATGAGCTAAACAGCCAGCCATCACGTCCATAGTCCCTAACTCTAACCCTGAACCTGTGTAATGAGCTAAATAGCCAGCCATCACGTCCATAGTCCCTAACTCTAACCCTGAACCTGTGTAATGAGCTAAACAGCCAGCCATCAGGTCCATAGTCCCTAACTCTAACCCTGAACCTGTGTAATGAGCTAAACAGCCAGTCTAACTCTAACCCTGAACCTGTGTAATGAGCTAAACAGCCAGCCATCAGGTCCCTGTGTAATGAGCTAAACATAGTCCCTAACTCTAACCCTGAACCTGTGTAATGAGCTAAACAGCCAGCCATCAGGTCCATAGACCCTAACTCTAACCCTGAACCTGTGTAATGAGCTAAACAGCCAGCCATCACGTCCATAGTCCCTAACTCTAACCCTGAACCTGTGTAATGAGCTAAACAGCCAGCCATCAGGTCCATAGACCCTAACTCTAACCCTGAACCTGTGTAATGAGCTAAACAGCCAGCCATCAGTCCATAGTCCCCCTGAACCTCTAAACAGCCAGCCATCAGATAGTCCCTAACTCTAACCCTGAACCTGTGTAATGAGCTAAACAGCCAGCCATCACATCCATAGTCCCTAACTCTAACCCTGAACCTGTGTAATGAGCTAAACAGCCAGCCATCAGGTCCATAGTCCCTAACTCTAACCCTGAACCTGTGTAATGAGCTAAACAGCCAGCCATCACGTCCATAGACCCTAACTCTAACCCTGAACCTGTGTAATGAGCTAAACAGCCAGCCATCAGGTCCATAGTCCCTAACTCTAACCCTGAACCTGTGTAATGAGCTAAACAGCCAGCCATCACGTCCATAGTCCCTAACTCTAACCCTGAACCTGTGTAATGAGCTAAACAGCCAGCCATCATGTCCATAGACCCTAACTCTAACCCTGAACCTGTGTAATGAGCTAAACAGCCAGTCATCACATCCATAGTCCCTAACTCTAACCCTGAACCTGTGTAATGAGCTAAACAGCCAGCCATCACATCCATAGTCCCTAACTCTAACCCTGAACCTGTGTAATGAGCTAAACAGCCAGCCATCACGTCCATAGACCCTAACTCTAACCCTGAACCTGTGTAATGAGCTAAACAGCCAGCCATCACGTCCATAGTCCCTAACTCTAACCCTGAACCTGTGTAATGAGCTAAACAGCCAGTCATCACATCCATAGTCCCTAACTCTAACCCTGAACCTGTGTAATGAGCTAAACAGCCAGCCATCACGTCCATAGTCCCTAACTCTAACCCTGAACCTGTGTAATGAGCTAAACAGCCAGCCATCAGGTCCAGAGACCCTAACTCTAACCCTGAACCTGTGTAATGAGCTAAACAGCCAGCCATCAGGTCCATAGACCCTAACTCTAACCATGAACCTGTGTAATGAGCTAAACAGCCAGCCATCACGTCCATAGTCCCTAACTCTAACCCTGAACCTGTGTAATGAGCTAAACAGCCAGCCATCACGTCCATAGTCCCTAACTCTAACCCTGAACCTGTGTAATGAGCTAAACAGCCAGTCATCACATCCATAGACCCTAACTCTAACCCTGAACCTGTGTAATGAGCTAAACAGCCAGCCATCACGTCCATAGTCCCTAACTCTAACCCTGAACCTGTGTAATGAGCTAAACAGCCAGCCATCACATCCATAGACCCTAACTCTAACCCTGAACCTGTGTAATGAGCTAAACAGCCAGCCATCAGGTCCATAGTCCCTAACTCTAACCCTGAACCTGTGTAATGAGCTAAACAGCCAGCCATCACATCCATAGACCCTAACTCTAACCCTGAACCTGTGTAATGAGCTAAACAGCCAGCCATCAGGTCCATAGTCCCTAACTCTAACCCTGAACCTGTGTAATGAGCTAAACAGCCAGCCATCAGGTCCATAGTCCCTAACTCTAACCCTGAACCTGTGTAATGAGCTAAACAGCCAGCCATCACGTCCATAGTCCCTAACTCTAACCCTGAACCTGTGTAATGAGCTAAACAGCCAGCCATAGTCACGTCCAAACAGCCAGTCCCCATAACCCTCTAACCCTGAACCTGTGTAATGAGCTAAATAGCCAGCCATCACGTCCATAGTCCCTAACTCTAACCCTGAACCTGTGTAATGAGCTAAACAGCCAGCCATCAGGTCCATAGTCCCTAACTCTAACCCTGAACCTGTGTAATGAGCTAAACAGCCAGTCTAACTCTAACCCTGAACCTGTGTAATGAGCTAAACAGCCAGCCATCAGGTCCATAGACCCTAACTCTAACCCTGAACCTGTGTAATGAGCTAAACAGCCAGCCATCAGGTCCATAGACCCTAACTCTAACCCTGAACCTGTGTAATGAGCTAAACAGCCAGCCATCACGTCCATAGTCCCTAACTCTAACCCTGAACCTGTGTAATGAGCTAAACAGCCAGCCATCAGGTCCATAGACCCTAACTCTAACCCTGAACCTGTGTAATGAGCTAAACAGCCAGCCATCACGTCCATAGTCCCTAACTCTAACCCTGAACCTGTGTAATGAGCTAAACAGCCAGCCATCACGTCCATAGTCCCTAACTCTAACCCTGAACCTGTGTAATGAGCTAAACAGCCAGCCATCAGGTCCATAGACCCTAACTCTAACCCTGAACCTGTGTAATGAGCTAAACAGCCAGCCATCACGTCCATAGTCCCTAACTCTAACCCTGAACCTGTGTAATGAGCTAAACAGCCAGCCATCACGTCCATAGTCCCTAACTCTAACCCTGAACCTGTGTAATGAGCTAAACAGCCAGCCATCACGTCCATAGTCCCTAACTCTAACCCTGAACCTGTGTAATGAGCTAAACAGCCAGCCATCAGGTCCATAGACCCTAACTCTAACCCTGAACCTGTGTAATGAGCTAAACAGCCAGTCATCACGTCCATAGTCCCTAACTCTAACCCTGAACCTGTGTAATGAGCTAAACAGCCAGCCATCACGTCCATAGACCCTAACTCTAACCCTGAACCTGTGTAATGAGCTAAACAGCCAGCCATCAGGTCCATAGTCCCTAACTCTAACCCTGAACCTGTGTAATGAGCTAAACAGCCAGCCATCACGTCCATAGTCCCTAACTCTAACCCTGAACCTGTGTAATGAGCTAAACAGCCAGCCATCACGTCCATAGACCCTAACTCTAACCCTGAACCTGTGTAATGAGCTAAACAGCCAGTCATCACATCCATAGTCCCTAACTCTAACCCTGAACCTGTGTAATGAGCTAAACAGCCAGCCATCACATCCATAGTCCCTAACTCTAACCCTGAACCTGTGTAATGAGCTAAACAGCCAGTCATCACGTCCATAGACCCTAACTGTAACCCTGAACCTGTGTAATGAGCTAAACAGCCAGCCATCAGGTCCATAGTCCCTAACTCTAACCCTGAACCTGTGTAATGAGCTAAACAGCCAGCCATCACGTCCATAGTCCCTAACTCTAACCCTGAACCTGTGTAATGAGCTAAACAGCCAGCCATCACGTCCATAGACCCTAACTCTAACCCTGAACCTGTGTAATGAGCTAAACAGCCAGTCATCACATCCATAGTCCCTAACTCTAACCCTGAACCTGTGTAATGAGCTAAACAGCCAGCCATCACATCCATAGTCCCTAACTCTAACCCTGAACCTGTGTAATGAGCTAAACAGCCAGCCATCACGTCCATAGACCCTAACTCTAACCCTGAACCTGTGTAATGAGCTAAACAGCCAGCCATCACGTCCATAGTCCCTAACTCTAACCCTGAACCTGTGTAATGAGCTAAACAGCCAGTCATCACATCCATAGACCCTAACTCTAACCCTGAACCTGTGTAATGAGCTAAACAGCCAGCCATCACGTCCATAGTCCCTAACTCTAACCCTGAACCTGTGTAATGAGCTAAACAGCCAGCCATCAGGTCCATAGACCCTAACTCTAACCCTGAACCTGTGTAATGAGCTAAACAGCCAGCCATCACGTCCATAGACCCTAACTCTAACCCTGAACCTGTGTAATGAGCTAAACAGCCAGCCATCACGTCCATAGTCCCTAACTCTAACCCTGAACCTGTGTAATGAGCTAAACAGCCAGCCATCACATCCATAGACCCTAACTCTAACCCTGAACCTGTGTAATGAGCTAAACAGCCAGCCATCAGGTCCATAGTCCCTAACTCTAACCCTGAACCTGTGTAATGAGCTAAACAGCCAGCCATCACGTCCATAGTCCCTAACTCTAACCCTGAACCTGTGTAATGAGCTAAACAGCCAGCCATCACGTCCATAGTCCCTAACTCTAACCCTGACCCTGAACCTGTGTAATGAGCTAAACAGCCAGCCATCAGGTCCATAGACCCTAACTCTAACCCTGAACCTGTGTAATGAGCTAAACAGCCAGCCATCACGTCCATAGTCCCTAACTCTAACCCTGAACCTGTGTAATGAGCTAAACAGCCAGCCATCACGTCCATAGTCCCTAACTCTAACCCTGAACCTGTGTAATGAGCTAAACAGCCAGTCATCAGGTCCATAGACCCTAACTCTAACCCTGAACCTGTGTACTGAGCTAAACAGCCAGCCATCACGTCCATAGTCCCTAACTCTAACCCTGAACCTGTGTAATGAGCTAAACAGCCAGCCATCAGGTCCATAGTCCCTAACTCTAACCCTGAACCTGTGTAATGAGCTAAACAGCCAGCCATCACATCCATAGACCCTAACTCTAACCCTGAACCTGTGTAATGAGCTAAACAGCCAGCCATCAGGTCCATAGTCCCTAACTCTAACCCTGAACCTGTGTAATGAGCTAAACAGCCAGCCATCAGGTCCATAGACCCTAACTCTAACCCTGAACCTGTGTAATGAGCTAAACAGCCAGCCATCACGTCCATAGTCCCTAACTCTAACCCTGAACCTGTGTAATGAGCTAAACAGCCAGCCATCACATCCATAGACCCTAACTCTAACCCTGAACCTGTGTAATGAGCTAAACAGCCAGCCATCACGTCCATAGTCCCTAACTCTAACCCTGAACCTGTGTAATGAGCTAAACAGCCAGTCATCACGTCCATAGTCCCTAACTCTAACCCTGAACCTGTGTAATGAGCTAAACAGCCAGCCATCACATCCATAGTCCCTAACTCTAACCCTGAACCTGTGTAATGAGCTAAACAGCCAGCCATCACATCCATAGTCCTAACTCTAACCCTGAACCTGTGTAATGAGCTAAACAGCCAGCCATCACATCCATAGTCCCTAACTCTAACCCTGAACCTGTGTAATGAGCTAAACAGCCAGCCATCACGTCCATAGACCCTAACTCTAACCCTGAACCTGTGTAATGAGCTAAACAGCCAGCCATCAGGTCCATAGACAAATAGCTCCTTCAAATCCAGATTAAACGTTATTTTAATCACCCGGCCTGAAGTGTGAATTAATTAGGAAACAGTTACAAAAAGGGGGTATTTTGTCATCAAAATGTTAATTAGCAGGGGGTCCTGACCCTCTCTGTGGGCTTTGTGTATCCCCAGCTGAGGCTGAGGGGGCTTGTCCACTGTTCACACTTAATGACGCTAATATTAAACACTCACTGAATGTTGTCGCACTTTTGTCCTCATTCATATCAGAATGAAGTTCTTGGGGGCGCCGGCCGGGCCCCTGCGTTCGTTCGTTTATCAATCACCGTAGGGCTCCAGCTGTTCCACAAGGCTTTGGCAAGGCTTCAACAGCCGGCCTTACAAATTGTCTGTGAATAGAATTGAGCAAGGCCCCCTCAACCCCCTTTTGTCACCGTCTCCTGACAAACGTCCCATCCACACAGGCAACACACACAGCCTCCTCTCCCCCAGCACCAGACACACAGGCCTTACCTTCTGTTCTCTATCCTCTCTGCTCTGCTATGCTCTTATATGGCCTAGCTTTGCATTCTCACATGGAAGCACTTTGAAATGAATCCTCTGTAAAAACAACAACAACTATAGAAATAAAGTTTGATTTGATATTAGCAATGACGAGGACGGGCATGGAGATGGTAAAGGAGTTTGGACTGGTCTGTCTCGACAATCCAGCCCTCAGTTTGTACTGAGCCCAGCCATCAAGTTATTAGGTAGATTATGATGCTTTTACAACCAGAGTTTCTCAAACAAATCCTAAATATTGCAGTTCATTAGGAATAATTTTCCAGTGCCTTGTGAAATTCATAAAACATTTGATTTGAAATTGTGCTCTCTCTGAACGCGTTTATAACTAAATTTGTACACAGACGGGGAAGAAAACATTGCCTTTTTATAGTAAGTTTTGGGGGAAATAATTATGTATTGTCAAACTTTGTTGATAATATCAACTAAACCATCTTAGATCTCAGAACTCATACCTCCTGCTCTAGAACTCCCACAGACAGTTCCACTGTTGTCAGAACTCTAGAACTCACACAGGCAGTTCCACTGTTGTCAGAACTCTAGAACTCCCATAGACAGTTCCGCTGTTGTCAGAACTCTAGAACTCCCATAGACAGTTCCGCTGTTGTCAGAACTCTAGAACTCACACAGGCAGTTCCACTGTTGTCAGAACTCTAGAACTCCCATAGACAGTTCCGCTGTTGTCAGAACTCTAGAACTCCCATAGACAGTTCCGCTGTTGGCAGAACTCTAGAACTCCCACAGACAGTTCCACTGTTGTCAGAACTCTAGAACTCCCACAGACAGTTCCACTGCTGTCAGAACTCTAGAACTCCCACAGACAGTTCCACTGTTGTCAGAACTCTAAAGTCCAAGACACAGAAACTGCTGCATCAGGTTAAAAAAAACACAAGCCATGCCGTTACTAGGGGGATAAAAAATGCAATTGTCATAGCAGCAGAATGAATGAATTGTTCAGGTTTTCTTTTGTACTCATTTCAGAGGAAATAATGAAGATAGATGGGCAGATGAATTAGCTGTCCTCCAAGGTCAAACGCTGATTGCCTTATCACTCTATTATTGAACTCTGTGGAACTATTACCACTGACACTTTGTCATGATATTTTGTACATCCGGAAAAGGAAGGGGGAGAGAAAGAGAGTGAAAGAGATACCAATTGATTGTTTGGCTGTGGAATCAGTCATAGTCATCTTCGTGGATGGAGTAATAGGGTTGATGTGTCGCAGGTTGAGGCAGAGAGAGTGGCTGAAAACAACAGAGATTGGTTTGAGCCCCTGGGAACTGAATCGATGTGAGTTGCATGCAAGCAGAGAGTTTGGTGTTGTTTAGAGGCAGACAGGGAGGAGGTGGGCGGTCTGGTGTTGTTTAGAGGCAGACAGGGAGGAGGTGGGCTGTTTGGTGTTGTTTAGAGGCAGACAGGGAGGAGGTGGGCTATTTGGTGTTGTTTAGAGGCAGACAGGGAGGAGGTGGGCTGTTTGGTGTTGTTTAGAGTCAGGGAGAGAGGAGGTGGGCTGTTTGGTGTTGTTTAGAGGCAGACAGGGAGGAGGTGGGCTGTTTGGTGTTGTTTAGAGTCAGGGAGAGAGGAGGTGGGCTGTTTGGTGTTGTTTAGAGGCAGACAGGGAGGAGGTGGGCTGTTTGGTGTTGTTTAGAGTCAGGGAGAGAGGAGGTGGGTGTTGTTGTTTGGTGTTGTTTAGAGGCAGACAGGGAGGAGGTGGGCTGTTTGGTGTTGTTTAGAGTCAGGGAGAGAGGAGGTGGGCTGTTTGGTGTTGTTTAGAGTCAGACAGGAAGGAGGTGGGAAGTTTGGTGTTGTTTAGAGTCAGGGAGAGAGGAGGTGGGCTGTTTGGTGTTGTTTAGAGTCAGGGAGAGAGAAGGTGGGCTGTTTGGTGTTGTTTAGAGTCAGGGAGAGAGGAGGTGGGCTGTTTGGTGTTGTTTAGAGTCAGGGAGAGAGGAGGTGGGCTGTTTGGTGTTGTTTAGAGGCAGACAGGAAGGAGGTGGGAAGTTTGATGTTGTTTAGAGTCAGACAGGGAGGAGATGGGTTGTTGGGTGTTGTTTAGAGTCAGACAGGAAGGAAGTGGGCTGTTTGGTGTTGTTTAGAGTCAGGGAGAGAGAAGGTCGGCTGTTTGGTGTTGTTTAGAGTCCGACAGGAAGGAGGTGTGCTGTTTGGTGCTGTTTAGAGTCATGGAGAGAGGAGGTGGGCTGTTTGGTGTTGTTTAGAGTCCGACAGGAAGGAGGTGGGCTGTTTGGTGTTGTTTAGACTTAGGGAAGGAGGAGGTGGGCTGTTTGGTGTTGTTTAGAGTCCGACAGGAAGGAGGTGGGCTGTTTGGTGCTGTTTAGAGTCATGGAGAGAGGAGGTGGGCTGTTTGGTGTTGTTTAGAGTCCGACAGGAAGGAGGTGGTCTGTTTGGTGTTGTTTAGACTTAGGGAAGGAGGAGGTGGGCTGTTTGGTGTTGTTTAGAGTCCGACAGGAAGGAGGTGGGCTGTTTGGTGTTGTTTAGAGTCAGGGAGAGAGGAGGTGGGAGGTGAAAAATGTTTGTGATATCGTTTGTTGCGTTGTTCTTTGAGGATGCACTTTGGTGCTTTTCTTTTGCTATTATAAGTGATTGAATACCAAGCTGACGATTTGATCTCTAAAGGTATTCGCTGTGAATACATGTCAGTCACTCACTTTCTTTCTGCTCCCATATTTAAATGTCAACTTCAATACCCTGCGTTTTCAGAAGATCCCAGGAGCTCTCTGCTGTGTATTTCCATTCCAGCTACTGCAACACAACTGTGCCAAACTAAAAGATGTATTGTACGGTAAGGTTTAAAGGTTGAATCAAGAACACGATCTGTTGGGTTTCTGATCACGGTTAAATCTTCATGAACCTAGAAAATATCCCGTAGAAATGTCTGGCGTGCGTTTCTGTCATACACACTCTAATCCCGTTTTGTATTGCCATTTTCCAGCAATCTTTTTAACCCACTTTCTCGACCGCAGAGGCACGTCAATCAATCAGTCAAATGTATTTATAAAGCCCTTTAAATGTTTGTATTTATTTACAAATTCCCTTTACATCAGCCGTTGTCACAAAGTGCTTTTTACAGGAACCCGCCCCCTAGATCACATTGGCCAGGTGAAAATCACTACAGTAGGAAGAAACCTAGAGAGGAACCCGCCCCCTAGATCACATTGGCCAGGAGAAAATCACTACAGTAGGAAGAAACCTAGAGAGGAACCCGCCCCTAGATCACATTGGCCAGGAGAAACTCACTAAAGTAGGAAGAAACCTAGAGAGGAACCCGCCCCCTAGATCACATTGGCTAGAAACTCACTACAGTAGGAAGAAACCTAGAGAGGAACCCGCCCCCTAGATCACATTGGCCAGTAGAAACTCACTACAGTAGGAAGAAACCTAGAGAGGAACCCGCCCCCTAGATCACATTGGCCAGGAGAAACTCACTACAGTAGGAAGAAACCTAGAGAGGAACCCGCCCCTAGATCACATTTCCCAGGAGAAACTCACTACAGTAGGAAGAAACCTAGAGAGGAACCCGCCCCCAAGATCACATTGGCCAGGAGAAACTCACTACAGTAGGAAGAAACCTAGAGAGGAACCCGCCCCCTAGATCACATTGGCCAGGAGAAACTCACTACAGTAGGAAGAAACCTAGAGAGGAACCCGCCCCCTAGATCACATTGGCCAGAGAAACTCACTACAGTAGGAAGAAACCTAGAGAGGAACCCACCCCTAGATCACATTGGCCAGGAGATACTCACTACAGTAGGAAGAAACCTAGAGAGGAACCCGCCCTCTAGATCACATTGGCCAGTAGAAACTCACTACAGTAGGAAGAAACCTAGAGAGGAACCCGCCCCCTAGATCACATTGGCCAGTAGAAACTCACTACAGTAGGAAGAAACCTAGAGAGGAACCCACCCCTAGATCACATTGGCCAGGAGAAACTCACTACAGTAGGAAGAAACCTAGAGAGGAACCCGCCCCTAGATCACATTGGCCAGGAGAAACTCACTACAGTAGGAAGAAACCTAGAGAGGAACCCGCCCCTAGATCACATTGGCCAGGAGAAACTCACTACAGTAGGAAGAAACCTAGAGAGGAACCCGCCCCTAGATCACATTGGCCAGGAGAAACTCACTACAGTAGGAAGAAACCTAGAGAGGAACCCGCCCCCTAGATCACATTGGCCAGGAGAAACTCACTACAGTAGGAAGAAACCTAGATAAGAACCCGCCCCCTAGATCACATTGGCCAGGAGAAACTCACTACAGTAGGAAGAAACCTAGAGAGGAACCCGCCCCCTAGATCACATTGGCCAGGAGAAACTCACTACAGTAGGAAGTAACCTAGAGAGGAACCCGCCCCCTACATCACATTGGCCAGGATAAACTCACTACAGTAGGAAGAAACCTAGAGAGGAACCCGCCCCTAGATCACATTGGCCAGGAGAAACTAACTACAGTAGGAAGTAACCTAGAGAGGAACCCGCCCCTAGATCACATTGGCCAGTAGAAACTCACTACAGTAGGAAGAAACCTAGAGAGGAACCCGCCCCCCTAGATCACATTGGCCAGGAGAAACTCACTACAGTAGGAAGAAACCTAGAGAGGAACCCGCCCCTAGATCACATTGGCCAGGAGAAACTCACTACAGTAGGAAGAAACCTAGAGAGGAACCCGCCCCTAGATCACATTGGCCAGGAGAAACTCACTACAGTATGAAGTAACCTAGAGAGGAACCCGCCCCTAGATCACATTGGCCAGGAGAAACTCACTACAGTAGGAAGAAACCTAGAGAGGAACCCGCCCCTAGATCACATTGGCCAGGAGAAACTCACTACAGTAGGAAGAAACCTAGAGAGGAACCCGCCCCTAGATCACATTGGCCAGGAGAAACTCACTACAGTAGGAAGAAACCTAGAGAGGAACCCGCCCCTAGATCACATTGGTCAGGAGAAACTCACTACAGTAGGAAGAAACCTAGAGAGGAACCCGCCCCTACATCACATTGGCCAGGAGAAACTCACTACAGTAGGAAGAAACCTAGAGAGGAACCCGCCCCTAGATCACATTGGCCAGGAGAAAATCACTACAGTAGGAAGAAACCTAGAGAGGAACCCGCCCCTAGATCACATTGGCCAGGAGAAACTCACTACAGTAGGAAGAAACCTAGAGAGGAACCCGCCCCCTACATCACATTGGCCAGAGAAACTCACTACAGTAGGAAGAAACCTAGAGAGGAACCCGCCCCTAGATCACATTGGCCAGGAAAACTCACTACAGTAGGAAGAAACCTAGAGAGGAACCCGCCCCCTAGATCACATTGGCCAGGAGAAACTCACTACAGTATGAAGTAACCTAGAGAGGAACCCGCCCCCTACATCACATTGGCCAGGAGAAATTCACTGTATGAACGCATCATCATCTCACTCAGAGAATCTATAGGCTTTTGGTTAAATTAATCAACTCCCCACCGTAATTCCAAATATTTGTCACACATGCTGATTGGGGTCAGTGCCTCAATACTATATCAAGGGAACAAGAAGTCCCTTAATGATTTATTACCAGCCCAGCCGCACATATTATTATGAAATGAGTTTATTAGCTTTAAATCTACCAGTAATGTGCTTTCGGGGAGCAGGCATGGGTGACGAGCCTAGCCAGAAGCCTGCATTAACCACTTGATTTGAATGAAGGCTCTATTGTACTACAAGGATGCCCAATTTGGCCGTATTATCACCACATCCACCACACAATGCAGAAACAACGGGATCGTTCTCCATATTAGACATGGACTTGTGCAAGTTTGCATCGTTGAATTTCTTATGGCGATTCCATGTGATCCTGTTGAAAAAAACTGAACCATATTATCTTCATTTACTATCTTTGTTTGTTGCTGTTGCTGTACGAAATCCTTCTGTTTTGCGTTGAGTTTACTTTCACAATATCGTCTTCCTTCTCTAGGCACAACTGTTTGTAGGTTTTGAAATGGTTAAACATTCAACCGTTGTTTCTGTGGTAATCCCAGTGTTTTATTGTGCTATATTGTATTTACTTTGCCACCATGGCCTTTTTTGCCTTTACCTCCCTTATCTCACCTCATTTGCTCACATTGTATATAGACTTGTTTATACTGTATTATTGACTGTATGTTTGTTTTACTCCATGTGTAACTCTGTGTTGTTGTTTGTGTCGAACTGCTTTGCTTTATCTTGGCCAGGTCGCAATTGTAAATGAGAACTTGTTCTCAACTAGCCTACCTGGTTAAATAAAGGTGAAATAAAAAATAAAAATAATAATAATCATACAGTACACACACATGGAAGATGTAGACTAAACTAGAACAGTTCAACCGTTGTTTCTGTGGTAATCATACAGTACACACATGGAAGATGTAGACTAAACTAGAACAGTTCAACCGTTGTTTCTGTGGTAATCATACAGTACACACATGGAAGATGTAGACTAAACTAGAACAGTTCAACCGTTGTTTCTGTGGTAATCATACAGTACACACATGGAAGATGTAGACTAAACTAGAAAAGTATGATATTTGTATTTTTTCTTTTGCACGGTACCACAATACCACTCGTAGACACCCCAAAAGGCCTAAATAACTAGATAGTGCATGTGGTAAGACCTTCAATGTCTTTAGTGCTCCTACAGTAGTGGGACACAGTTGGAAGATGCAGACAGACTTGACGACGTTGTAAACATACAGCATGTGACCATGAACCTCCCGTTCTCTTAGTCACAGGGAGAGTAATAACTAAACAAAGAATGTTGTTACACAGTAATGGGACTTGTACAAAATGGCTTCTCTCCTTCCTCGTCATTATCAAGGCCATTTCTTTTCTCCCATTCCTTCTGATGATCAATTAAGTGTTAATGGAGAGCCTGCTGTGTGCCGCGCGTGTGGGCTCTCAGATGATGACCGTCCATAGTCTACATCTGAGTTGTGTGGTAAAACTGACAAATGACAGAACACACACAGCAGCAGGAACAGCAGCACCACAGAACTGTCTGTAACCCAAAACACATCTTTTATAAATGACTATAAACTATTATTTCAATAAATGATTCATATTTCTTCCTCCGTGAAATATGTGTTTTTATTGGTGGTTGTGTTTATTGTTATTTGGATAAACGGTATCTTGTGCTTTGTTTACAGTTACGGTAATATTACACATATTGTATTAAGCGTAGGCTAGACAAAATATGTTGTGGAACAACGTAGCTTTGCAGACCCACCGTTATCAGGGAGCAGAAAATACTGTAGACTAAGTCAGATGTGAGATGACGAACATTTCAACGTTTACATGAATCTCATTGAATGTTGTAACTCTTACGTCAGCAGTCACCATGAATGAGGTGAACTGAATTAGCCTACGTGCTGTTACAATTCTCAGTTCAACACAACTGTCAAGCCTCTCTTTCATATGACTGTACCGTTAGTAGGACACTATTCTGAAAGAAACTCTAAATCACTGTATTGTCACCTGGTAACACGGCCTCGTGTTAAGACTCCTTCTCCTTGTAGATTACTGCTCATTCCTTCCTTACACACAGCACAGAGCACACAGCACACAGCTCACAGCACACAGCTCACAGCACACAAGCTTTGACACACAAAGACTGATCAACATCCAAGGCTGCCGCTTGTCAGCAAGGGAATATATAAAGATAAATGATATTATGTTAAATTCCACTTAATGACAAATTTGTAATTTTCTGAACATGGTCATTTTCTGGCTAGTGAATCAACTGTAAGGAGCTAATTACGAAAGGATCTGAGCAAAAATAACTCCTCATTTTCAAGGATAATGGAAGAGAAATGTTGTAGATTAATGGCGCTATTTATCTTTTTTAAATTTCTATCTTTCTCTGGTGATGGCTGGTGCTCCCCAAGGAAAATATTCATAAAATGAAATTGAAGTCGTAACTTAATAGGTTATTAAAATTTTTGAGTGCATATCACTTCTCCTTTCGCGGCGCTGTAAATTTAAATTGAAGTTTGCTGCGGCGTCCGGGTTAGTCACCAGTGGAGGTTTTTATGATGACACAATGGAGGAGGAACATGCATCTTTGTCAGGAGGTATTTGCTATTCTAATTTTATGGCAGGCCAGATTATCAAAAAGGAGAGTCGCGCGGCGGCTCGCTGACAACACCTCAGCCTTCAGCCATGTGTTTCCATTAGAGACCTCTACCATCCAGGGGTTTGTTCCAGATATTATTTTCCATTTCACTCTTTTATCCTGATTTAAAGTGAGGGAGCTCGGGCTCGCTGAATATTCTCTCCTGCCGTTTTTATCCCCCCTTTTATAGAGACTGGGGAGTCAGGAGAGAGGAGGACATTCTGCACTGTATGAGATTTTACTAGTGGGACCTGTGCTCTCCTGGGGAGAGCTGCAGATCGGGTCAAAGTGGAATAACTATCTTTAGCCCTGGCTACTGTGTTGTGTTGGAAATGCAGAGATGGAGAGAGAAGGGGGAAGAGCGAGGGAGTAAAATGAACAGAAGAAGGGAAAGGTGGCAGTGTAACGTCCTGTATCAGCGTGTCGTCGTGCCAACACCAACGCTCCTCTCACTCTCTCCCTGAAGGTCAAGGGTCACATCTATTCATTTCCCTGAAACTTACGATGAGATTTTACTGACTACTTTGTAGTTATGATGAGGCCAACCAGCACGTCGTAAATTTGTCTCGGTTATTGGTCACCAACGACAAAAGGTTTTTTATTTGACTTTCAAGGACATTGTGTTATATTTTTGTATTGTCGTCCTGCAGCTCAACACAATGGATGAAGCACTGTGATTCGTTCATTACTGCATTAAAAACAATTGGGAAATAAAAATGGTTTTAATAAAAATGTCTTTAATAAAAACATAATTATACTCAAGTGGAGATTTTTTATTATTGTGTTCCTATAAGGTATGATGTTCCTATAAGGTATGATGTTCCTATAAGGTATGATGTTCCTATAAGGTCTGATGTTCCTATAAGGTCTGATGTTCCTATAAGGTCTGATGTTCCTATAAGGTCTGATGTTCCTATAAGGTCTGATGTTCCTATAAGGTCTGATGTTCCTATAAGGTATGATGTTCCTATAAGGTCTGATGTTCCTATAAGGTATGATGTTCCTATAAGGTATGATGTTCCTATAAGGTATGATGTTCCTATAAGGTATGATGTTCCTATAAGGTATGATGTTCCTATAAGGTATGATGTTCCTATAAGGTCTGATGTTCCTATAAGGTCTGATGTTCCTATACGGTCTGATGTTCCTATAAGGTATGATGTTCCTATAAGGTCTGATGTTCCTATAAGGTATGATGTTCCTATAAGGTCTGATGTTCCTATAAGGTATGATGTTCCTATAAGGTATGATGTTCCTATAAGGTATGATGTTCCTATAAGGTCTGATGTTCCTATAAGGTATGATGTTCCTATAAGGTATGATGTTCCTGTACGGTATGATGTTCCTATACGGTATGATGTTCCTATAAGGTATGATGTTCCTATACGGTATGATGTTCCTATACGGTATGATGTTCCTATAAGGTATGATGTTCCTATACGGTATGATGTTCCTATAAGGTATGATGTTCCTATACGGTCTGATGTTCCTATAAGGTCTGATGTTCCTATAAGGTATGATGTTCCTATAAGGTATGATGTTCCTATACGGTATGATGTTCCTATACGGTATGATGTTCCTATACGGTATGATGTTCCTATAAGGTATGATGTTCCTATAAGGTATGATGTTCCTGTACGGTATGATGTTCCTATACGGTATGATGTTCCTATAAGGTATGATGTTCCTATACGGTATGATGTTCCTATAAGGTATGATGTTCCTATAAGGTATGATGTTCCTATAAGGTATGATGTTCCTATAAGGTATGATGTTCCTATAAGGTCTGATGTTCCTATAAGGTATGATGTTCCTATAATGTATGATGTTCCTATAAGGTATGATGTTCCTATAAGGTATGATGTTCCTATAAGGTATGATGTTCCTATAAGGTCTGATGTTCCTATAAGGAATGATGTTCCTATAAGGTATGATGTTCCTATAAGGTATGATGTTCCTATAAGGTATGATGTTCCTATACGGTATGATGTTCCTATAAGGTCTGATGTTCCTATAAGGTCTGATGTTCCTATAAGGTCTGATGTTCCTATAAGGTATGATGTTCCTATAAGGTATGATGTTCCTATAAGGTCTGATGTTCCTATAAGGTATGATGTTCCAATACGGTATGATGTTCCTATAAGGTATGATGTTCCTATACGGTATGATGTTCCTATACGGTATGATGTTCCTATAAGGTATGATGTTCCTATACGGTATGATGTTCCTATAAGGTATGATGTTCCTATACGGTCTGATGTTCCTATAAGGTATGATGTTCCTATAAGGTATGATGTTCCTATAAGGTATGATGTTCCTATACGGTATGATGTTCCTATAAGGTATGATGTTCCTCTAAGGTCTGATGTTCCTATAAGGTATGATGTTCCTATAAGGTATGATGTTCCTATAAGGTATGATGTTCCTATAAGGTATGATGTTCCTATAAGGTCTGATGTTCCTATAAGGTATGATGTTCCTATAAGGTATGATGTTCCTATACGGTATGATGTTCCTATAAGGTATGATGTTCCTATAAGGTATGATGTTCCTTTAAGGTCTGATGTTCCTATAAGGTCTGATGTTCCTATAAGGTACAGTACAATGTTCCTATAAGGTATGATGTTTCTCTAAGGTCTGATGTTCCTATAAGGTACAGTAC
The DNA here is from genome assembly GCF_034236695.1 of Oncorhynchus nerka. Classification (NCBI taxonomy): domain Eukaryota; kingdom Metazoa; phylum Chordata; class Actinopteri; order Salmoniformes; family Salmonidae; genus Oncorhynchus; species Oncorhynchus nerka. The sequence continues at coordinate 10,133,833 of NC_088405.1, forward strand.
AATGTTCCTATAAGGGATGAAATTCCTATAAAGTTTTTATAGTGATTTATAGTGCCTTTCTCATACCCCAAAACAGGCTGTGATGGTCTCAGGCAAGACTTCAGTGGCAGCATCAGGACACTGCTCCTACAACACTGAATCCCAAACAAAAGCAGAGTCTAAATGTCCGTCACTCACAGATCTTCTCCGGGACGGTAATATTACTTACAGGTTGAGACACGGTGTACTGTATATCAGGGTCTCTGGTTGGTTTGAAAATAATAACATTTTGTTCCCACCATTTCAAAAATGGACGGGTTGCACATGTATCATTTCTGAAGCAAGGGATTCTCTCTAAGGTAGAGCCACATCCCCTCCAGGACTTTCCTTCTGTTTCTGTTCATCTTTTTTCTATTTCTATTTAGAAATTCTGCATCCTGAAACCCTTAAAGTATAACATATTGGAACGCTCCTCAGACGCATCCTGACCTGTTTATGCTGCATAACATTGATAAGCTGTCAGAGCCCCCAGAGAGAGAGAGAGAGAGAGAGAGAGAGAGAAAAAGAAAGATAGAGAACGAAAGAAATAGAGAGGGTGGGCGAAAGAGAGAGAGAGAGGGGGAGGAGAGAGAGCGATAGGAGGAGAAAGAGGAAGAGAGAGAGAGGAGGAGAGAGAGAGAGAGAGAGGGAGGAGAGAGAGAGCGATAGGAGGAGAGAGAGGAAGAGAGAGAGAGGAGGAGAGAGAGAGAGGAGGAGAGGGGTTGGAATTGAAGCAGAGCGATCCTTTAAACTGCCTGGGTGATATTGGCTAGATAATAAAAGAAATCAATCAGACAATGGAGGGCTGAATATTCCATTTGTTATCCATATTCCTTATGGGCAGGAGAATGATACAGAAATGTAAAAACACCAATTCCACTTCTTTCCCCTCTGGAATGGTGAAACACTTGAGATGCTGTTCTCATGTCAGAAGACAAAGTGCATGCTTTCCTCCCAGCCTGGACCAGATCAATCTAAAAGGCAGCAGGCAGAATTACTGCTTCTAATGTTGTGTTATGTAGTCTTAACCCAGACCGCGTCCCTAAAGGCATCCTAGTCACTATAAAGTGCACTACGTCTAAAGGGATAGTGTAGGTGATAGGGAACCATTGGATTGACAGTCCCAGTCTTCTCCTTCGCTACCTCTCTCTCTGTCCAACTCTTCAAACCTCATGTACCGTATACATACATATATAAATCCAGGGTTTCCTCATTGTAATGGCCTCGTATCGTATACTGTCTTCCCCCAGTGGAAGGGTTATCATGGGACATGATAGGTTGGCTGGAAAAAGGGTCCAACAAATTAATAGTTCAAAGCACTCAAAATACAGTCAAATGTAAACAACTTTAACAAAATATGTTAGGACCCTGACCATCATTAGTACTGGTTGAATCTAATTTAGCCTGGACCCAGATCAGTTAGTACTGGTTGAATCTGAACTAGCCTGGAAACAGATCACTTTGTGCTGTGTTGCCAACAACTACAGTCATTGTCACGCCAAAGGAGCTGGCAAGACCGTGTAAACAGATCTGGGACCAGGCTAGGTTGAATCTGCCCCACACCTGATTATCAGTCACAGCCAGCCACACCCAGGGCCCTGCTGGTCTGTTGTGGGCCTCAGCCTCCCTAACCACCCTGCAGACAGCCACCCAGGTCCCTGCTGGTCTGTTGTGGGCCTCAGCCTCTCTGACGTCCCTGCAGACAGCCACCCAGGGCCCTGCTGGTCTGTTGTGGGCCTCAGCCTCCCTAACCACCCTGCAGACAGCCACCCAGGGCCCTGCTGGTCTGTTGTGGGCCTCAGCCTCCCTAACCACCCTGCAGACAGCCACCCAGGGCCCTGCTGGTCTGTTGTGGGCCTCAGCCTCCCTAACCACCCTGCAGACAGCGACCCAGGGCCCTGCTGGTCTGTTGTGGGCCTCAGCTTCTCTGACGTCCCTGCAGACAGCCACCCAGGGCCCTGCTGGTCTGTTGTGGGCCTCAGCCTCCCTAACCACCCTGCAGACAGCCACCCAGGGCCCTGCTGGTCTGTTGTGGGCCTCAGCCTCTCTGACGTCCCTGCAGACAGCCACCCAGGGCCCTGCTGGTCTGTTGTGGGCCTCAGCCTCCCTAACCACCCTGCAGACAGCCACCCAGGGCCCTGCGGGTCTGTTGTGGGCCTCAGCCTCTCTGACGTCCCTGCAGACAGCCACCCAGGGCCCTGCGGGTCTGTTGTGGGCCTCAGCCTCCCTAACCACCCTGCAGACAGCCACCCAGGGCCCTGCTGGTCTGTTGTGGGCCTCAGCCTCCCTAACCACCCTGCAGACAGCCACCCAGGGCCCTGCGGGTCTGTTGTGGGCCTCAGCCTCTCTGACGTCCCTCCAGACAGCCACCCAGGGCCCTGCGGGTCTGTTGTGGGCCTCAGCCTCCCTAACCACCCTGCAGACAGCCACCCAGGGCCCTGCTGGTCTGTTGTGGGCCTCAGCCTCTCTGACGTCCCTGCAAGGGTCCAGTACGTATCATTACTTCCAGGATATTTATATATAATACATAATATATAATATAATATAATATAATAATATATTATAATATAGTTATAATATAGATATATATACTTCCAGTAATATCGCAATTTCTTCGGGCAAAATCAACTATTTCTTGTATATTATGTGAGGGCTTGTAAATGTGACCAGTTGCATTATCGATATTAAACATTATTCCATTAAACAGTCTAATAATTGCAACATTATCCCATTAAACAGTCTAATAATTGCAATATTATCCCATTAAACAGTCTAATAATTGCAATATTATCCCATTAAACAGTCTAATAATTGCAATATTATCCCATTAAACAGTCTAATAATTGCAATATTATCCCATTAAACAGTCTAATAATTGCAATATTATCGCACAAAACTGACCCATCACTGCAGTACAAAAAGACGTCTCGCAATTTCAACCAATCACAGCACATTTACCACATAACATGTTCAATTCAAGCCACACGTCAACAAACATTTTCCCTCGCCAGAGCATTTTCCCAAACAAAATGGACAAAATAGTTGAATATTGCAAATGGAAAACGTCAGAATTACCGCAGCAAATCCAAGCATTTTTTTTTGCCTGCAAATACCACACAAAAAGAAAATCCCCCATCGAAATCCTGGAGGGACTGAAGTATCGCTCAACACCTGACCTCACCGACCGTTAGTCACCGTGTGCTTCCATCATCCCTCCTTACACCCTTCTAACCCCTCCAACACCTGTTGGAGACGGTATTTAAAGTCGCTCCCCACCGAGCTGCCACTTTCATCTTTATTTCAGGATGTCCACCCTCCCCGGACTGCTAATATACTGTCTCATTTCTTCTTCGCCCAATTTCTGTTAATTCGTGACCATCTGCCTTAGCATCTGTTTGAGGGGAGAAAGAAGGGAGGAAAAATATCCCACACTGACTGAGGGGAAGGGAGAAACATAGCTTTCTTTTCTTGTTTTTTTTTGGTTTCTCTCAACTTTTTCTCCTTAGAGTCTTGGTCATTTTGTGGCCGGCTGGCCATTGTGTTGTCTCTGTGTTTGTCAGTGGGCCATCACAGGCTCCACCCCTCTCCAGCTAACTCTTCCCTTTGTCGCATAAGCCCTCCTCAAACTCCTTTTTAAGTCTAATGCTACATGTAAACCTCAGGCCTGCTTCCTGTCCTGGTGGCCTGGAGAAGGAGGAGGAGGAGGGAAGAGGTCATATCCTTTCCGTGTCCAACTGCTTCGTCAATAACCACAGTCAACATGACCGCACAAAAGATCAAGAAAAGTGCAATTGTACTTTTCGGACGATAGCGGGGGAGCTTTCATATGGGTAGGGCTGAGAAAAGGCTCTCCACCTCTCCTCCTCCTCTTCCTCCCCCCCATCCCTCCCCCTCTCCTGGCTACCTCATTCTCTTCTTTGAGGATTGCCGACAATAGGGAAGCCTGCTGCATTGCCAGGGAAAGCCACGGGATCACCCCAGTCAGCCTGCGGATTACAGACATTCTTTGGCAGGGCCGTGGTTGCTGCGGAGAGGAGAGCGTCGTCGTCGCCGGGCCCTCGTGGCCCTCAGAGGCAGCAGCAGCAGTAGCAACGCCTCGGGGCCCTCTCCTCTTCTCCTCTGTATTGTGTGCACACGTTTGACAGACACAGAGCCCGTAGTAATCTCTTTCCCGCGGGGACCTGCAGCGTTTGTTTGGCAGACATTAAAAACACTTTCAATCCTTTTTTTCTCTTTTTTTCCCTCTCACTCTTCTCCCTTCTCGTCCTCCTCCGTCCTCCCCAGTGCTACTGTGGCCTATCAGTGTCATCTAATTAATGCAGGCTCTTTTCTCTTTTCATCCGTACTTCCTGTTCATTGTTAGATTCTTTATTTAACCCCCCCCACCTTTCCAAATCCAGGATTAAAAAGTCAAGCTTTCACTGGTTAACACTTAGCATAGCATATTTAACCAGAGGAAGCAGTTGACTTTTAATCCCTATATAATACTAATATTTGATTGGCTGTGAGTGAGGAAAATGCATATTTATTTCCACGCTATTATTCCTGTTATTATATGATTATTTCTGCACATTTTTTATGTCCCTTAAATGAAATAGGTCAGGGATTTCTGTAAATAGAATATAAAAGGACTAGGCAGCTAATGCGTAGGATATTAGGATATATTTTTTAAGCAGGTTTATGTGATTTAATTTAGAATGAATTGTGTTTTTCCACCCTGTTCATAAAATTATAATTTTAATCAGTCGCTCCGAGGAGGAGTTGTTATATTCTGTCTACGGTTCAGTGTTTTGCTTATTAGATGTAGTCTATACAGTCGTATTAACACACCAAATGTCTTAGATGTAGTCTATACAGTCGTATTAACACACCAAATGTCTTAGATGTAGTCTATACAGTCGTATTAACACACCATATGTCTTAGATGTAGTCTATACAGTCGTATTAACACACCAAATGTCTTAGATGTAGTCTATACAGTCGTATTAACACACCAAATGTCTTAGATGTAGTCTATACAGTCGTATTAACACACCAAATGTCTTAGATGTAGTCTATACAGTCGTATTAACACACCAAATGTCTTATATGTAGTCTATACAGTCGTATTAACACAACAAATGTCTTATATGTAGTCTATACAGTCGTATTAACACACCAAATGTCTTAGACGTAGTCTATACAGTCGTATTAACACACCAAATGTCTTAGATGTAGTCTATACAGTCGTATTAACACACCAAATGTCTTAGATGTAGTCTGTACAGTCGTATTAACACACCAAATGTCTTAGATGTAGTCTATACCCCCGTATTAACACACCAAATGTCTTAGATGTAGTCTATACAGTTGTATTAACACACCAAATGTCTTAGATGTAGTCTACACAGTCGTATTAACACACCAAATGTCTTAGATGTAGTCTATACAGTCGTATTAACACACCAAATGTCTTAGATGTAGTCTATACAGTCGTATTAACACACCAAATGTCTTTGATGTAGTCTATACAGTCGTATTAACACACCATATGTCTTAGATGTAGTCTATACAGTCGTATTAACACACCAAATGTCTTAGATGTAGTCTATACAGTCGTATTAACACACCAAATGTCTTTGATGTAGTCTATACAGTCGTATTAACACACCATATGTCTTAGATGTAGTCTATACAGTCGTATTAACACACCAAATGTCTTAGATGTAGTCTATACACACCGTTGTAAACAGAACCACATCTCTATGGTTACAGAGAATAACAACACAAATGTAAAAACTAACCAGGATTGAAAATGTATATTTTCCGTATGACAGCCTATCATCTGCACCCCAAGCTACCTACAGATTAAACTACCTTTACCGTTCCACTTACATAACTGTTGTCTGACAATAACGTCTGAATGTAGCCCTGATATTGATATGTTATACCTGCCAGTGGATGTACAGTAGTATCTATGACAACCTCTTTATGGCCTATCCCTGTGAAAGGAAAGGATTTGTGAAGCTATAATTGGTTCTTCCTCCCATGTCTCATCTCAGTATGCCTGCCCTCCTCTCCCTCCACAGGGAGTACTTTACATTACACGCTAACTTTCCACAATGGCTACTGAGTCTCTCTCTCTCTCTCTCTCTCTCTCTCTCTCTCTCTCTCTTTCTCTCTCTCACTCTCCCTCTCTCTCTCTCTCTTTATGGCTTGGCCCGGCCTCTCTAATGGCTATCTGGGGCTCAGTTCCAAACGGTTCCCTATTCCCTATATAGTGTACTACTTTTGAACCTATGGGTGCAGTATATAGGGAATAGGGAGTCATTTGGGACACAGCCTGGGAGTGCTGCCTCTGGCTATCCTGTCGCAAATAAATAGAAGCTGACACAGTAATTTACTCAGATCTTCTCTATAGTTTTCTGTACCCCGATTCTCCCCTCTGGAGATTACCCCGTAACAACAATTATTTAAAATGTCATTGATTCCTGCCTGCAGGCTACCAGACAAATGAACATTAAATCTTTTAACAGTGTAAAATTAAAATGTTTAAGCACATTTTTTTTGTTTTTTGTTACCCACGTAGGAACAGGGAACGTTACTCTAAAACCAAACCAGACAGCAAAACCAAGGGCAATGGTTGGTTGTTGGTTGTCTTCTTCCGAAGTCAGACACACCGATGTTTTTTATTTATTTATTTTTTAACAAATGACTATTAACCTCTTTCTAACAGGGGCAATGCCTCTCATTTAGAGAGACGGCCCAGTGGAGAACGCATCATTCCCTTTCAGTGGAGCCATGTCAGATCACAGCACTAACCAAGACGAACACATTGATATACAGCCTTAGTTCTGCTATTATACAGCCATGGCATATACTAACTCTGACCCTAACCCTAACCCTAACCCATATACTAACCCTAACCCTAACCCATATACTAACCCTAACCCTAACCCATATACTAACCCTAACCCTAACCCATATACTAACCCTAACCCTAACCCATATACTAACCCTAACCCTAACCCATATACTAACCCTAACCCTAACTCTAACCCATATACTAACCCTAACCCTAACCCATATACTAACTCTAACCCTAACCCTAACCCATATACTAACCCTAACCCTAACCCTAACCCTGACCCTGACCCTAACCCATATACTAACTCTAACCCTAACCTTAACCCATATACTAACCCTAACCCTAACTCTAACCCTGACCCTAACCCTAACCCTAACCCGAACCCTAACCCTAACCCTGACCCTAACCCTAACCCTAACCCTCTAACCCTTCAGATCATTTACTCAGTACTTTGTTGAAGCACCTTTGGCAGCGATTACAGCCTCAAGTCTTCTTGGGTATGACGCTACAAGCTTGGCACACCTGTATTTGGGTAGTTTCTCCCGTAATTCTGCAGATCCTCTCAAGCTCTGTCAGGTTGGATGGGGAGCATTACTGCAGAGCTATTTTCAGGTCTTTCCAGTAATGTTCCTTTGGGTTCGAGTCCGGGCTCTGGCTGATCCTCTCAAGGACATTCAGACACTTGTCCCAAAGCCACTCCCACGTTGTCTTGGCTGTGTGCTTAGGGTTGTTGTCCTGTTGGAACGGTGATCCTTTGCCCCAGTCTGAGGTCCTGAGGGCTCTGGAATAGATTTTCATCATGGATCTCTCTGTACTTTGCTCAGTTCATCTTTCCCTCAATCCTGACCTGTCTCCCAGTCCCTGCTGCTGAAAAACATCCCAACAGCATGATGCTGCCACCACCATGCTTCACCGTATGAATGGTGCCAGGTTTCCTCCAGACATGATGCTGCCACCACCATGCTTCACCGTATGAATGGTGCCAGGTTTCCTCCAGATGTGATGCTGCCACCACCATGCTTCACCATATGAATGGTGCAAGGTTTCCTCCAGATGTGATGCTAGACATTCAGGCCAAAGAGTTCAATCTTGGTTTAATCAGACCAGAGAATCTTGTTTCTCATGGTCTGAGAGTCCTTTAGGTGCCTTTTAGCAAACTCCTGTCATATGCCTTTTACTGAGGAGTGGCTTCCGTCTGGTCACTCTACCTTAAAGGCCTGATTGGTGGAGTGCTATATGGACAATTACCTCAACCTAATGTCTTGGTTTTTGCTCTGACATGCACTGTCAACTGTGTGACCTTAAATAGACAGTTGTGTGCCTTTCCAAATCATGTCCAATTAATTGAATTTACCACAGGTTGATTCCAATCAAGTTGTAGAAATGTCTCAAATATGATCAATGGAAACAGCTGAACTTTGAGTCTCATAGCAAAGGGTCCCAATACTTATGTAAATAAGCTATTTTGGTTTTTAATACATTTCTAAAAACCTGTTTTTGCTTTGTCATTATGGGGTATTGTGATGTCATTATGGGGTATTGTGATGTCATTATGGGGTATTGTGATGTCATTATGGGGTATTGTGATGTCATTATGGGGTATTGTGTGTAGGTTGCAAAGTATTTTTATTTATTTAATCCATTTTAGAATAAGGCTGTAATGTAACAAAATGTGGAAGAAGTCAAGGGGTCTATATACTGAACAAATATATAAATGCAACATGCAACATTTTAAAAGATTTTACTGAGTTACAGTTCACATAAAGAAATCAGTAAATTTAAATTAATTCATTCATTAAGCCCTAATCTATGGATTTCACATATATGGGAATACAGATATGCATGTGTTGGTCACAGACACCTTAAAACCAGTCAGTATCTGGTGTGACCACCATTTGCATCATGCAGTTTGACACATCTTCTTCGCATACAGTTGATCAAGCTGTTGACTGTGGCCTGTGGACTGTTGTCTCACTCTTCTTCAATGACGGTGCGAAGTTGCTGGATATTGGCGGGAACTGGAACAAGCTGTCGGACACGCGATCCAGAGCACCCCAAACATGCTCAACGGGTGGCCATTTTCACCTTCCAGGAATTATATACAGATCCTTGTGACATGGGGCCGTGTATTATCATGCTGAAACATGAGGTAATGGCGGCGGATGAATGGCATGACAATGGACCTCAGGATGTCGTCACGGTATCTCTCTGCATTCAAACTGCCATCAATAAAATGCAATTGTGTTTGTTGTCCGTAGCTTATGCCTGCCCATAACATAACCCCATCGTCACTCTGTTCACAATGTAGACATCAGCAAATCGCTCGCCCACATGACGCAATACACGCTGTCTGCCATCTGCCCGGTACAGTTGAAACCGAGATTAATTTGTGAAGAGGAGCACACTTCTTCAGCGTGCCAGTGGCCATCGAAGGTGAGCATTTGCCCACTGAAGTCGGTTACAACGCCGAACGGCAGTCAGGTCAAGACCCTGGTGAGGATGACAAGCATGCAGATGAGAAGGTCTCTGACAGTTTGTGCAGAAATTCTTTGGTTTCATCAGCTATCCGGGTGGCTGGTCTCTGATCGTTCCGCAGGTGAAAATAATTTGATATGTAGGTCTTGGGCTGGCATGGTAACACGTCGTCTGCGGTTGTGAGGCCGGTTGGACGTACTGCCAACTTCTCAAAAACGACATTGGAGGTGGCTTATGGTAGAGAAATAAACATTAAATTCTCTGTTAACAGCTCTGGTGGACATTCCTGCAGTCAGCATGCCAATTGCATGCTCCTCAACACATGAGACATCTGTGGCATTGTGTTGTTTGACAAACCTGCACATTTTAGAGTGGCTTTTTAAAATCCCCAGCACAAGGTGCACTTGTGTAGTGATCATGCTATTTAATCAGCTTCTTGATATGCCACACCTGTCAGGTGGATGGATTATCTTGGCATAGGAGAAATGCTAACTAACAGGGATGTAAACACATTTGTGAACAAACATTTGGAGAAATAAGCTTTTTGTGTGTATCAAAATATTTGATTTCAGCTCATGAAACATGAGACCAACACTTTACATGTTGCATTTATATTTTTGCTCAGTATACATACAGCCTTAGAATATACTAAAACTAACCCCTCACCAATCTGTTGATTTCTTACAACTTGGCTCTATCAAATGGTTTTGTATGTCATTGATCTTCTGGGTTTGAATATAAATGTGTGTGTGATTGTGCACGTGAGTACGTACGTGCGCGTAACTGAATGTGTGAGTACATGTGTGTGTGCATGCACGAGTGTTTGTGTGTGTGTGTGTGTGTACGCACACACTCACACACACTCATGTAGTAAGAGTGCATGTTGGGGTCGCTAAGGGGTCAGGAAAGCAGTGTTTGTGGCTCATTTCCTTGTTTCATGTTGTTGTGCAAGGCACAGTTCACTGGAGTGGATCTGAACATGTCACAGTGTCATGGCGGAGTCTCTGTCTGCTTATATATGACCTCTCTTACCTCCTCTCCTCTCCTCTCCTCTCCTCTCCTCTCCTCTCCTCTCCTCTTTTCTCCTCCTCTCTCTGTGTCCAGCTACACCACATATTGTAGTAAAGACATTTCTGCTCCAATAAGAAAAGATGTAGCCTGGCAGGATTGCATGTCAAATGGCTCCCTATTCCCTAAAGCACTGCACTTTAAAGGATACAGGGGTCCATTTGGGACGTAGCCCTAGGTGTCCTTGGATACCCTCATAGAGAAGACTGTATATTCACACTCAGGATACTGTGTGTCTTTGATCTGAAATATCTGCCTCCCCATCATCAGTGCCTTTCATAACCTTTAACACTAAGTTACTGGGGTTGACTACTGTACAGCAGGTATAAGGTGGTTGACTACTGTATAAGGTGGTTGACTACTGTACAGCAGGTATAAGGTGGTTGACTACTGATAAGGTGGTTGACTACTGTACAGCAGGTATAAGGTGGTTGACTACTGTACAGCAGGTATAAGGTGGTTGACTACTGTACACCAGGTATAAGGTGGTTGACTGCTGTACACCAGGTATAAGGTGGTTGACTACTGTACAGCAGGTATAAGGTGGTTGACTACTGTACACCAGGTATAAGGTGGTTGACTACTGTACACCAGGTATAAGGTGGTTGACTGCTGTACACCAGGTATAAGGTGGTTGACTACTGTACAGCAGGTATAAGGTGGTTGACTACTGTACACCAGGTATAAGGTGGTTGACTGCTGTACACCAGGTATAAGGTGGTTGACTACTGTACACCAGGTATAAGGTGGTTGACTACTGTACACCAGGTATAAGGTGGTTGACTACTGTACACCAGGTATAAGGTGGTTGACTACTGTACACCAGGTATAAGGTGGTTGATTACTGTACACCAGGTATAAGGTGGTTGACTACTGTACACCAGGTATAAGGTGGTTGACTACTGTACACCAGGTATAAGGTGGTTGACTACTGTACACCAGGTATAAGGTGGTTGACTACTGTATAAGGTGGTTGACTACTGTACACCAGGTATAAGGTGGTTGACTACTGTATAAGGTGGTTGACTACTGTACACCAGGTATAAGGTGGTTGACTACTGTATAAGGTGGTTGACTACTGTACACCAGGTATAAGGTGGTTGACTACTGTATAAGGTGGTTGACTACTGTACACCAGGTATAAGGTGGTTGACTACTGTATAAGGTGGTTGACTACTGTACACCAGGTATAAGGTGGTTGACTACTGTATAAGGTGGTTGACTACTGTACACCAGGTATAAGGTGGTTGACTACTGTATAAGGTGGTTGACTACTGTACACCAGGTATAAGGTGGTTGACTACTGTATAAGGTGGTTGACTACTGTACACCTGGTATAAGGTGGTTGACTACTGTACACCAGGTATAAGGTGGTTGACTACTGTACACCAGGTATAAGGTGGTTGACTACTGTACACCAGGTATAAGGTGGATGACTGCTGTACACCAGGTATAAGGTGGTTGACTACTGTACACCAGGTATAAGGTGGTTGACTGCTGTACACCAGGTATAAGGTGGTTGACTGCTGTACACCAGGTATAAGGTGGTTGACTACTGTACACCAGGTATAAGGTGGTTGACTACTGTACACCAGGTATAAGGTGGTTGACTGCTGTACACCAGGTATAAGGTGGTTGACTACTGTACACCAGGTATAAGGTGGTTGACTGCTGTACACCAGGTATAAGGTGGTTGACTGCTGTACACCAGGTATAAGGTGGTTGACTACTGTATAAGGTGGTTGACTACTGTACACCAGGTATAAGGTGGTTGACTACTGTACAACAGGTATAAGGTGGTTGACTACTGTATAAGGTGGTTGACTACTGTACACCAGGTATAAGGTGGTTGACTACTTTATAAGGTGGTTGACTACTGTACACCAGGTATAAGGTGGTTGACTACTGTACACCAGGTATAAGGTGGTTGACTGCTGTACACCAGGTATAAGGTGGTTGACTACTGTACACCAGGTATAAGGTGGTTGACTGCTGTACACCAGGTATAAGGTGGTTGACTACTGTACACCAGGTATAAGGTGGTTGACTACTGTATAAGGTGGTTGACTGCTGTACACCAGGTATAAGGTGGTTGACTACTGTACACCAGGTATAAGGTGGTTGACTACTGTACACCAGGTATAAGGTGGTTGACTGCTGTACACCAGGTATAAGATGGTTGACTACTGTACACCAGGTATAAGGTGGTTGACTGCTGTACACCAGGTATAAGGTGGTTGACTACTGTACACCAGGTATAAGGTGGTTGACTACTGTACACCAGGTATAAGGTGGTTGACTACTGTATAAGGTGGTTGACTACTGTACACCAGGTATAAGGTGGTTGACTACTGTACACCAGGTATAAGGTGGTTGACTGCTGTACACCAGGTATAAGGTGGTTGACTACTGTACACCAGGTATAAGGTGGTTGACTACTGTCCACCAGTTATAAGGTGGTTGACTGCTGTACACCAGGTATAAGGTGGTTTACTACTGTACACCAGGTATAAGGTGGTTGACTACTGTACACCAGGTATAAGGTGGTTGACTACTGTACACCAGGTATAAGGTGGTTGACTACTGTATAAGGTGGTTGACTACTGTACACCAGGTATAAGGTGGTTGACTACTGTATAAGGTGGTTGACTACTGTACACCAGCGCTTCGGTCTGCTTCGGTCTGCAGGTTGTATAACTTTTCATTACATTTCATTATAGTACAACGGTTTGATTTGTCTAATCTTAGCAATTTCTTCTTAGCTAGCTACATAGCCGTCTTTGTATCAAAGATAATTGCGTAATTATCGTATTTCGTCGTCCTCCTATCTGCCCAGCAGCTAGCCAGCTAGCAAACGTTCACCGTCTACCGTAGCACTGTAGTAACTATCACACTCAACTGAACGACTTGATTAGTGTAGTGTTAGCTAGCTACATAGTTGTCTTTGCTGTCTTCGTATCCAAGATAATTGTGTAGTTTAGAGTGTGTAGTCTTAGAGTGATTATCTTAATTTACCGAGGTTAGCTAGCCAGCTATTTGTCGTCCTTAACGTAGGAGTCACTCCTAGCTAGCCAACAGCTAGCCAACGTCTACTGAATAGAACTTTCGCATTCCGGTCGCATTCCGCTTCGCTCCACAGGTAGTATCACATTTTCATTTCATTTCATTACAGTCCCAACGGTGTGATTTGTTTGATCGTAGCTAGCTACATAGCTAGCTACATAGCCGTCTTTGTTTCAAAGATAATTGTGTAGTCTAGAGCGATTTTCTAGGTTAGCTAGCCAGCTATTGTCGTTCTTTTAACGCAACGTAACGTAATCAACACTGCTAGCTAGCCAGCTAGCCCCCGAATAGCAGCATTGTAGAAACTTTACACTCAACGGAACGACTTGATTAGTGTAGTGTCAACAACGCAGCCACTGCCAGCTAGCCTACAAAGTCAACAACGCAGCCACTGCCAGCTAGTAAGCTTAACTTTCTGAACATTCGAGACGTGTAGTCCACTTGTCATTCCAATCTCCTTTGCATTAGCGTAGCCTCTTCTCTAGCCTGTCAACTATGTGTCTGTCTATCCCTGTTCTCTCCTCTCTGCACAGACCATACAAACGCTCCACACCGCGTGGCCGCGCCACCCTAATCTGGTGGTCCCAGCGCGCACGACCCACGTGGAGTTCCAGGTCTCCGGTAGCCTCTGGAACTGCCGATCTGCGGCCAACAAGGCAGAGTTCATCTCAGCCTATGCCTCCCTCCAGTCCCTCGACTTCTTGGCACTGACGGAAACATGGATCACCACAGACAACACCGCTACTCCTACTGCTCTCTCTTCGTCCGCCCACGTGTTCTCGCACACCCCGAGAGCTTCTGGTCAGCGGGGTGGTGGCACCGGGATCCTCATCTCTCCCAAGTGGTCATTCTCTTTTCTCCCCTTACCCATCTGTCTATCGCCTCCTTTGAATTCCATGCTGTCACAGTTACCAGCCCTTTCAAGCTTAACATCCTTATCATTTATCGCCCTCCAGGTTCCTCGGAGAGTTCATCAATGAGCTTGATGCCTTGATAAGCTCCTTTCCTGAGGACGGCTCACCTCTCACAGTTCTGGGCGACTTTAACCTCCCCACGTCTACCTTTGACTCATTCCTCTCTGCCTCCTTCTTTCCACTCCTCTCCTCTTTGACCTCACCCTCTCACCTTCCCCCTACTCACAAGGCAGGCAATACGCTCAACCTCATCTTTACTAGATGCTGTTCTTCCACTAACCTCATTGCAACTCCCTCCAAGTCTCCGACCACTACCTTGTATCCTTTTCCCTCTCGCTCTCATCCAACACTTCCCACAATGCCCCTACTCGGATGGTATCGTGCCGTCCCAACCTTCGCTCTCTCTCCCCCGCTACTCTCTCCTCTTCCATCCTATCATCTCTTCCCTCTGCTCAAACCTTCTCCAACCTATCTCCTGATTCTGCCTCCTCAACCCTCCTCTCCTCCCTTTCTGCATCCTTTGACTCTCTATGTCCCCTATCCTCCAGGCCAGCTCGGTCCTCCCTCCCACTCCGTGGCTCGACGACTCATTGCGAGCTCACAGAACAGGGCTCCGGGCAGCCGAGCGGAAATGGAGGAAAACTCGCCTCCCTGCGGACCTGGCATCCTTTCACTCCCTCCTCTCTACATTTTCCTCCTCTGTCTCTGCTGCTAAAGCCACTTTCTACCACTCTAAATTCCAAGCATCTGCCTCTAACCCAAGGAAGCTCTTTGCCACCTTCTCCTCCCTCCTGAATCCTCCTCCCCTCCCCCCTCCCTCCTCCCTCTCTGCAGATGACTTCGTCAACCATTTTGAAAAGAAGGTCGACGACATCTGATCCTCGTTTGCTAAGTCAAACGACACCGCTGGTTCTGCTCACACTGCCCTACCCTGTGCTCTGACCTCTTTCTCCCTCTCTCTCCAGATGACATCTCGCGTCCTGTGACGGCCGGCCGCCCAACAACCTGCCCGCTTGACCCTATCCCCTCCTCTCTTCTCCAGACCATCTCCGGTGACCTTCTCCCTTACCTCACCTCGCTCATCAACTCATCCCTGACCGCTGGCTACGTCCCTCCCGTCTTCAAGAGAGCGAGAGTTGCACCCCTTCTGAAAAAACCTACACTCGATCCCTCCGATGTCAACAACTACAGACCAGTATCCCTTCTTTCTTTTCTCTCCAAAACTCTTGAACGTGCCGTCCTTGGCCAGCTCTCCCGCTATCTCTCTCAGAATGACCTTCTTGATCCAAATCAGTCAGGTTTCAAGACTAGTCATTCAACTGAGACTGCTCTTCTCTGTATCACGGAGGCACTCCGCACTGCTAAAGCTAACTCTCTCCTCTCTGCTCTCATCCTTCTAGACCTATCGGCTGCCTTCGATACTGTGAACCATCAGATCCTCCTCTCCACCCTCTCCGAGTTGGGCATCTCCGGCGCGGCCCATGCTTGGATTGCGTCCTACCTGACAGGTCGCTCCTACCAGGTGGCGTGGCGAGAATCTGTCTCCTCACCACGCACTCTCACCACTGGTGTCCCCAGGGCTCTGTTCTAGGCCCTCTCCTATTCTCGCTATACACCAAGTCACTTGGCTCTGTCATAACCTCACATGGTCTCTCCTATCATTGCTATGCAGACGACACACAATTAATCTTCTCCTTTCCCCCTCTGATGACCAGGTGGCGAATCGCATCTCTGCATGTCTGGCAGACATATCAGTGTGGATGACGGATCACCACCTCAAGCTGAACCTCGGCAAGACGGAGCTGCTCTTCCTCCCGGGGAAGGACTGCCCGTTCCATGATCTCGCCATCACGGTTGACAACTCCATCGTGTCCTCCTAACAGAGCGCTAAGAACCTTGGCGTGATCCTGGACAACACCCTGTCGTTCTCAACTAACATCAAGGCGGTGGCCCGTTCCTGTAGGTTCATGCTCTACAACATCCGCAGAGTACGACCCTGCCTCACACAGGAAGCGGCGCAGGTCCTAATCCAGGCACTTGTCATCTCCCGTCTGGATTACTGCAACTCGCTGTTGGCTGGGCTCCCTGCCTGTGCCATTAAACCCCTACAACTCATCCAGAACGCCGCAGCCCGTCTGGTGTTCAACCTTCCCAAGTTCTCTCACGTCACCCCGCTCCTCCGCTCTCTCCACTGGCTTCCAGTTGAAGCTCGCATCCGCTACAAGACCATGGTGCTTGCCTCACGGAGCTGTGAGGGGAACGGCACCTCAGTACCTCCAGGCTCTGATCAGGCCCTACACCCAAACAAGGGCACTGCGTTCATCCACCTCTGGCCTGCTCGCCTCCCTACCACTGAGGAAGTACAGTTCCCGCTCAGCCCAGTCAAAACTGTTCGCTGCTCTGGCCCCCCAATGGTGGAACAAACTTCCTCACGACGCCAGGACAGCGGAGTCAATCACCACCTTCCGGAGACACCTGAAACCCCACCTCTTTAAGGAATACCTAGGATAGGATAAAGTAATCCTTCTCACCCCCCTTAAAAGACTTAGATGCACTATTGTAAAGTGGCTGTTCCACTGGATGTCATAAGGTGAAAGCACCAATTTGTAAGTCGCTCTGGATAAGAGCGTCTGCTAAATTACTTAAATGTAAAAATGATAAGGTGGTTGACTACTGTACACCTGGTATAAGGTGGTTGACTACTGTACACCAGGTATAAGGTGGTTGACTACTGTACACCAGGTATAAGGTGGTTGACTGCTGTACACCAGGTATAAGGTGGTTGACTACTGTACACCAGGTATAAGGTGGTTGACTGCTGTACACCAGGTATAAGGTGGTTGACTACTGTACACCAGGTATAAGGTGGTTGACTACTGTACACCAGGTATAAGGTGGTTGACTACTGTACACCAGGTATAAGGTGGTTGACTACTGTACACCAGGTATAAGGTGGTTGACTGCTGTACACCAGGTATAAGGTGGTTGACTACTGTACACCAGGTATAAGGTGGTTGACTACTGTACACCAGGTATAAGGTGGTTGACTGCTGTACAGCAGGTATAAGGTGGTTGATTACTGTACAGCAGGTATAAGGTGGTTGATTACTGTACACCAGGTATAAGGTGGTTGACTACTGTACACCAGGTATAAGGTGGTTGACTACTGTACACCAGGTATAAGGTGGTTGACTACTGTACACCAGGTATAAGGTGGTTGACTACTGTACACCAGGTATAAGGTGGTTGATTACTGTACACCTGGTATAAGGTGGTTGATTACTGTACACCAGGTATAAGGTGGTTGACTACTGTACACCTGGTATAAGGTGGTTGATTACTGTACACCTGGTATAAGGTGGTTGATTACTGTACACCATTGATAAGGTGGTTGACTACTGTATAAGGTGGTTGACTACTGTACACCAGGTATAAGGTGGTTGACTACTGTACACCAGGTATAAGGTGGTTGACTACTGTACACCAGGTATAAGGTGGTTGACTACTGTACACCAGGTATAAGGTGGTTGACTACTGTATAAGGTGGTTGACTACTGTACACCAGGTATAAGGTGGTTGACTACTGTTTAAGGTGGTTGACTACTGTACACCAGGTATAAGGTGGTTGACTACTGTACACCAGGTATAAGGTGGTTGACTACTGTATAAGGTGGTTGACTACTGTGCACCAGGTATAAGGTGGTTGACTACTGTACACCAGGTATAAGGTGGTTGACTACTGTACACCAGGTATAAGGTGGTTGACTACTGTATACCAGGTATAAGGTGGTTGACTACTGTATAAGGTGGTTGACTACTGTACACCAGGTATAAGGTGGTTGACTACTGTACACCAGGTATAAGGTGGTTGACTACTGTACACCAGGTATAAGGTGGTTGACTACTGTACACCAGGTATAAGGAGGTTGACTACTGTACACCAGGTATAAGGTGGTTGACTACTGTACACCAGGTATAAGGTGGTTGACTACTGTACACCAGGTATAAGGTGGTTGACTACTGTACAGCAGGTATAAGGTGGTTGACTACTGTACACCAGGTATAAGGTGGTTGACTACTGTACACCAGGTATAAGGTGGTTGACTACTGTACACCAGGTATAAGGTGGTTGACTACTGTACAGCAGGTATAAGGTGGTTGACTACTGTATACCAGGTATAAGGTGGTTTACTACTGTACTCCAGGTATAAGGTGGTTGACTACTGTACACCAGGTATAAGGTGGTTGACTGCTGTACAGCAGGTATAAGGTGGTTGATTACTGTACAGCAGGTATAAGGTGGTTGATTACTGTACACCAGGTATAAGGTGGTTGACTACTGTACACC
This sequence comes from Oncorhynchus nerka, assembly GCF_034236695.1. Taxonomy (NCBI): domain Eukaryota; kingdom Metazoa; phylum Chordata; class Actinopteri; order Salmoniformes; family Salmonidae; genus Oncorhynchus; species Oncorhynchus nerka. The sequence goes on from NC_088405.1 coordinate 10,152,566, forward strand.
TGGTATAAGGTGGTTGATTACTGTACACCTGGTATAAGGTGGTTGATTACTGTACACCATTGATAAGGTGGTTGACTACTGTATAAGGTGGTTGACTACTGTACACCAGGTATAAGGTGGTTGACTACTGTACACCAGGTATAAGGTGGTTGACTACTGTACACCAGGTATAAGGTGGTTGACTACTGTACACCAGGTATAAGGTGGTTGACTACTGTATAAGGTGGTTGACTACTGTACACCAGGTATAAGGTGGTTGACTACTGTTTAAGGTGGTTGACTACTGTACACCAGGTATAAGGTGGTTGACTACTGTACACCAGGTATAAGGTGGTTGACTACTGTATAAGGTGGTTGACTACTGTACACCAGGTACAAGGTGGTTGACTACTGTACACCAGGTATAAGGTGGTTGACTACTGTACACCAGGTATAAGGTGGTTGACTACTGTATACCAGGTATAAGGTGGTTGACTACTGTATAAGGTGGTTGACTACTGTACACCAGGTATAAGGTGGTTGACTACTGTACACCAGGTATAAGGTGGTTGACTACTGTACACCAGGTATAAGGTGGTTGACTACTGTACACCAGGTATAAGGAGGTTGACTACTGTACACCAGGTATAAGGTGGTTGACTACTGTACACCAGGTATAAGGTGGTTGACTACTGTATACCAGGTATAAGGTGGTTTACTACTGTACTCCAGGTATAAGGTGGTTGACTACTGTACACCAGGTATAAGGTGGTTGACTACTGTACACCAGGTATAAGGTGGTTGACTACTGTACACCAGGTATAAGGTGGTTGACTACTGTACACCAGGTATAAGGTGGTTGATTACTGTACACCTGGTATAAGGTGGTTGATTACTGTACACCAGGTATAAGGTGGTTGACTACTGTACACCTGGTATAAGGTGGTTGATTACTGTACACCTGGTATAAGGTGGTTGATTACTGTACACCATTGATAAGGTGGTTGACTACTGTATAAGGTGGTTGACTACTGTACACCAGGTATAAGGTGGTTGACTACTGTACACCAGGTATAAGGTGGTTGACTACTGTACACCAGGTATAAGGTGGTTGACTACTGTACACCAGGTATAAGGTGGTTGACTACTGTATAAGGTGGTTGACTACTGTACACCAGGTATAAGGTGGTTGACTACTGTACACCAGGTATAAGGTGGTTGACTACTGTATACCAGGTATAAGGTGGTTGACTACTGTATAAGGTGGTTGACTACTGTACACCAGGTATAAGGTGGTTGACTACTGTACACCAGGTATAAGGTGGTTGACTACTGTACACCAGGTATAAGGTGGTTGACTACTGTACACCAGGTATAAGGAGGTTGACTACTGTACACCAGGTATAAGGTGGTTGACTACTGTACACCAGGTATAAGGTGGTTGACTACTGTATACCAGGTATAAGGTGGTTTACTACTGTACTCCAGGTATAAGGTGGTTGACTACTGTACACCAGGTATAAGGTGGTTGACTACTGTACACCAGGTATAAGGTGGTTGACTACTGTACACCAGGTATAAGGTGGTTGACTACTGTACACCAGGTATAAGGTGGTTGATTACTGTACACCTGGTATAAGGTGGTTGATTACTGTACACCAGGTATAAGGTGGTTGACTACTGTACACCTGGTATAAGGTGGTTGATTACTGTACACCTGGTATAAGGTGGTTGATTACTGTACACCATTGATAAGGTGGTTGACTACTGTATAAGGTGGTTGACTACTGTACACCAGGTATAAGGTGGTTGACTACTGTATAAGGTGGTTGACTACTGTACACCAGGTATAAGGTGGTTGACTACTGTTTAAGGTGGTTGACTACTGTACACCAGGTATAAGGTGGTTGACTACTGTACACCAGGTATAAGGTGGTTGACTACTGTATAAGGTGGTTGACTACTGTACACCAGGTATAAGGTGGTTGACTACTGTACACCAGGTATAAGGTGGTTGACTACTGTACACCAGGTATAAGGTGGTTGACTACTGTATACCAGGTATAAGGTGGTTGACTACTGTATAAGGTGGTTGACTACTGTACACCAGGTATAAGGTGGTTGACTACTGTACACCAGGTATAAGGTGGTTGACTACTGTACACCAGGTATAAGGTGGTTGACTACTGTACACCAGGTATAAGGAGGTTGACTACTGTACACCAGGTATAAGGTGGTTGACTACTGTACACCAGGTATAAGGTGGTTGACTACTGTATACCAGGTATAAGGTGGTTTACTACTGTACTCCAGGTATAAGGTGGTTGACTACTGTACACCAGGTATAAGGTGGTTGACTACTGTACACCAGGTATAAGGTGGTTGACTACTGTACACCAGGTATAAGGTGGTTGACTACTGTACACCAGGTATAAGGTGGTTGATTACTGTACACCTGGTATAAGGTGGTTGATTACTGTACACCAGGTATAAGGTGGTTGACTACTGTACACCTGGTATAAGGTGGTTGATTACTGTACACCTGGTATAAGGTGGTTGATTACTGTACACCATTGATAAGGTGGTTGACTACTGTATAAGGTGGTTGACTACTGTACACCAGGTATAAGGTGGTTGACTACTGTACACCAGGTATAAGGTGGTTGACTACTGTACACCAGGTATAAGGTGGTTGACTACTGTACACCAGGTATAAGGTGGTTGACTACTGTATAAGGTGGTTGACTACTGTACACCAGGTATAAGGTGGTTGACTACTGTACACCAGGTATAAGGTGGTTGACTACTGTACACCAGGTATAAGGTGGTTGACTACTGTATACCAGGTATAAGGTGGTTGACTACTGTATAAGGTGGTTGACTACTGTACACCAGGTATAAGGTGGTTGACTACTGTACACCAGGTATAAGGTGGTTGACTACTGTACACCAGGTATAAGGTGGTTGACTACTGTACACCAGGTATAAGGAGGTTGACTACTGTACACCAGGTATAAGGTGGTTGACTACTGTACACCAGGTATAAGGTGGTTGACTACTGTATACCAGGTATAAGGTGGTTTACTACTGTACTCCAGGTATAAGGTGGTTGACTACTGTACACCAGGTATAAGGTGGTTGACTACTGTACACCAGGTATAAGGTGGTTGACTACTGTACACCAGGTATAAGGTGGTTGACTACTGTACACCAGGTATAAGGTGGTTGATTACTGTACACCTGGTATAAGGTGGTTGATTACTGTACACCAGGTATAAGGTGGTTGACTACTGTACACCTGGTATAAGGTGGTTGATTACTGTACACCTGGTATAAGGTGGTTGATTACTGTACACCATTGATAAGGTGGTTGACTACTGTATAAGGTGGTTGACTACTGTACACCAGGTATAAGGTGGTTGACTACTGTACACCAGGTATAAGGTGGTTGACTACTGTACACCAGGTATAAGGTGGTTGACTACTGTACACCAGGTATAAGGTGGTTGACTACTGTATAAGGTGGTTGACTACTGTACACCAGGTATAAGGTGGTTGACTACTGTTTAAGGTGGTTGACTACTGTACACCAGGTATAAGGTGGTTGACTACTGTACACCAGGTATAAGGTGGTTGACTACTGTATAAGGTGGTTGACTACTGTACACCAGGTATAAGGTGGTTGACTACTGTACACCAGGTATAAGGTGGTTGACTACTGTACACCAGGTATAAGGTGGTTGACTACTGTATACCAGGTATAAGGTGGTTGACTACTGTATAAGGTGGTTGACTACTGTACACCAGGTATAAGGTGGTTGACTACTGTACACCAGGTATAAGGTGGTTGACTACTGTACACCAGGTATAAGGTGGTTGACTACTGTACACCAGGTATAAGGAGGTTGACTACTGTACACCAGGTATAAGGTGGTTGACTACTGTACACCAGGTATAAGGTGGTTGACTACTGTACACCAGGTATAAGGTGGTTGACTACTGTACAGCAGGTATAAGGTGGTTGACTACTGTACACCAGGTATAAGGTGGTTGACTACTGTACACCAGGTATAAGGTGGTTGACTACTGTACAGCAGGTATAAGGTGGTTGACTACTGTACACCAGGTATAAGGTGGTTGACTACTGTACAGCAGGTATAAGGTGGTTGACTACTGTATACCAGGTATAAGGTGGTTTACTACTGTACTCCAGGTATAAGGTGGTTGACTACTGTACACCAGGTATAAGGTGGTTGACTACTGTACACCAGGTATAAGGTGGTTGACTGCTGTACAGCAGGTATAAGGTGGTTGATTACTGTACAGCAGGTATAAGGTGGTTGATTACTGTACACCAGGTATAAGGTGGTTGACTACTGTACACCAGGTATAAGGTGGTTGACTACTGTACACCAGGTATGAGGTGGTTGACTACTGTACACCAGGTATAAGGTGGTTGACTACTGTACACCTGGTATAAGGTGGTTGATTACTGTACACCTGGTATAAGGTGGTTGATTACTGTACACCATTGATAAGGTGGTTGACTACTGTATAAGGTGGTTGACTACTGTACACCAGGTATAAGGTGGTTGACTACTGTACACCAGGTATAAGGTGGTTGACTACTGTACACCAGGTATAAGGTGGTTGACTACTGTACACCAGGTATAAGGTGGTTGACTACTGTATAAGGTGGTTGACTACTGTACACCAGGTATAAGGTGGTTGACTACTGTTTAAGGTGGTTGACTACTGTACACCAGGTATAAGGTGGTTGACTACTGTACACCAGGTATAAGGTGGTTGACTACTGTATAAGGTGGTTGACTACTGTACACCAGGTATAAGGTGGTTGACTACTGTACACCAGGTATAAGGTGGTTGACTACTGTACACCAGGTATAAGGTGGTTGACTACTGTATACCAGGTATAAGGTGGTTGACTACTGTATAAGGTGGTTGACTACTGTACACCAGGTATAAGGTGGTTGACTACTGTACACCAGGTATAAGGTGGTTGACTACTGTACACCAGGTATAAGGTGGTTGACTACTGTACACCAGGTATAAGGAGGTTGACTACTGTACACCAGGTATAAGGTGGTTGACTACTGTACACCAGGTATAAGGTGGTTGACTACTGTACACCAGGTATAAGGTGGTTGACTACTGTACAGCAGGTATAAGGTGGTTGACTACTGTACACCAGGTATAAGGTGGTTGACTACTGTACACCAGGTATAAGGTGGTTGACTACTGTACACCAGGTATAAGGTGGTTGACTACTGTACACCAGGTATAAGGTGGTTGACTACTGTACAGCAGGTATAAGGTGGTTGACTACTGTATACCAGGTATAAGGTGGTTGACTACTGTACACCAGGTATAAGGTGGTTGACTACTGTACACCAGGTATAAGGTGGTTGACTGCTGTACACCAGGTATAAGGTGGTTGACTACTGTACAGCAGGTATAAGGTGGTTGACTACTGTACACCAGGTATAAGGTGGTTGACTACTGTACAGCAGGTTTAAGGTGGTTGACTACTGTACACCTGGTATAAGGTGGTTGACTACTGTACACCAGGTATAAGGTGGTTGATTACTGTACACCAGGTATAAGGTGGTTGACTACTGTACACCTGGTATAAGGTGGTTGACTACTGTACACCAGGTATAAGGTGGTTGACTGCTGTACACCAGGTATAAGGTGGTTGACTACTGTACACCAGGTATAAGGTGGTTGACTACTATAAGGTGGTTGATTACTGTACACCTGGTATAAGGTGGTTGATTACTGTACACCAGGTATAAGGTGGTTGACTACTGTACACCAGGTATAAGGTGGTTGACTACTGTACACCAGGTATAAGGTGGTTGACTAAGGTGGTTGACTACTGTACACCAGGTATAAGGTGGTTGACTACTGTATAAGGTGGTTGACTACTGTACACCAGGTACAAGGTGGTTGACTACTGTTTAAGGTGGTTGACTACTGTACACCAGGTATAAGGTGGTTGACTACTGTACACCAGGTATAAGGTGGTTGACTACTGTATAAGGTGGTTGACTACTGTACACCAGGTATAAGGTGGTTGACTACTGTACACCAGGTATAAGGTGGTTGACTACTGTACACCAGGTATAAGGTGGTTGACTGCTGTACACCAGGTATAAGGTGGTTGACTACTGTACACCAGGTATAAGGTGGTTGATTACTGTACACCTGGTATAAGGTGGTTGATTACTGTACACCAGGTATAAGGTGGTTGACTACTGTACACCTGGTATAAGGTGGTTGATTACTGTACACCTGGTATAAGGTGGTTGATTACTGTACACCAGGTATAAGGTGGTTGACTACTGTACACCAGGTTTAAGGTGGTTGACTACTGTACACCAGGTATAAGGTGGTTGACTACTGTACACCATTGATAAGGTGGTTGACTACTGTACACCAGGTTTAAGGTGGTTGACTACTGTACACCAGGTATAAGGTGGTTGACTACTGTACACCAGGTATAAGGTGGTTGACTACTGTATAAGGTGGTTGACTACTGTACACCAGGTATAAGGTGGTTGACTACTGTACACCAGGTATAAGGAGGTTGACTACTGTACACCAGGTATAAGGAGGTTGACTACTGTACACCAGGTATAAGGTGGTTGACTACTGTACACCAGGTATAAGGTGGTTGACTACTGTACACCAGGTATAAGGTGGTTGACTACTGTACACCAGGTATAAGGTGGTTGACTACTGTATAAGGTGGTTGACTACTGTACACCAGGTATAAGGTGGTTGACTACTGTTTAAGGTGGTTTGACTACTGTACACCAGGTATAAGGTGGTTGACTACTGTACACCAGGTATAAGGTGGTTGACTACTGTATAAGGTGGTTGACTACTGTACACCAGGTATAAGGTGGTTGACTACTGTACACCAGGTATAAGGTGGTTGACTACTGTACACCAGGTATAAGGTGGTTGACTACTGTATACCAGGTATAAGGTGGTTGACTACTGTATAAGGTGGTTGACTACTGTACACCAGGTATAAGGTGGTTGACTACTGTACACCAGGTATAAGGTGGTTGACTACTGTACACCAGGTATAAGGTGGTTGACTACTGTACACCAGGTATAAGGAGGTTGACTACTGTACACCAGGTATAAGGTGGTTGACTACTGTACACCAGGTATAAGGTGGTTGACTACTGTACACCAGGTATAAGGTGGTTGACTACTGTACAGCAGGTATAAGGTGGTTGACTACTGTACACCAGGTATAAGGTGGTTGACTACTGTACAGCAGGTATAAGGTGGTTGACTACTGTATACCAGGTATAAGGTGGTTGACTACTGTACACCAGGTATACGGTGGTTGACTACTGTACACCAGGTATAAGGTGGTTGACTGCTGTACACCAGGTATAAGGTGGTTGACTACTGTACAGCAGGTATAAGGTGGTTGACTACTGTACACCAGGTATAAGGTGGTTGACTACTGTACAGCAGGTTTAAGGTGGTTGACTACTGTACACCTGGTATAAGGTGGTTGACTACTGTACACCAGGTATAAGGTGGTTGATTACTGTACACCAGGTATAAGGTGGTTGACTACTGTACACCTGGTATAAGGTGGTTGATTACTGTACACCTGGTATAAGGTGGTTGATTACTGTACACCAGGTATAAGGTGGTTGACTACTGTACACCAGGTATAAGGTGGTTGACTACTGTACACCAGGTATAAGGTGGTTGACTACTGTACACCAGGTATAAGGTGGTTGACTACTGTACACCAGGTATAAGGTGGTTGACTGATGTACACCAGGTATAGGTGGTTGACTACTGTACACCAGGTATAAGGTGGTTGATTACTGTACACCTGGTATAAGGTGGTTGATTACTGTACACCAGGTATAAGGTGGTTGACTACTGTACACCTGGTATAAGGTGGTTGATTACTGTACACCTGGTATAAGGTGGTTGATTACTGTACACCAGGTATAAGGTGGTTGACTACTGTACACCAGGTTTAAGGTGGTTGACTACTGTACACCAGGTATAAGGTGGTTGACTGCTGTACACCAGGTATAAGGTGGTTGACTACTGTACACCAGGTATAATGTGGTTGACTACTGTACACCAGGTATAAGGTGGTTGACTACTGTACACCAGGTATAAGGTGGTTGACTACTGTACACCAGGTATAAGGTGGTTGACTACTGTACACCAGGTATAAGGTGGTTGACTACTGTATAAGGTGGTTGACTACTGTACACCAGGTACAAGGTGGTTGACTACTGTTTAAGGTGGTTGACTACTGTACACCAGGTATAAGGTGGTTGACTACTGTACACCAGGTATAAGGTGGTTGACTACTGTATAAGGTGGTTGACTACTGTACACCAGGTATAAGGTGGTTGACTACTGTACACCAGGTATAAGGTGGTTGACTACTGTACACCAGGTATAAGGTGGTTGACTACTGTACAGCAGGTATAAAGTGGTTGACTACTGTACACCAGGTATAAGGTGGTTGACTACTGTACAGCAGGTTTAAGGTGGTTGACTACTGTACACCTGGTATAAGGTGGTTGACTACTGTACACCAGGTATAAGGTGGTTGATTACTGTACACCAGGTATAAGGTGGTTGACTACTGTACACCAGGTATAAGGTGGTTGACTACTGTACAGCAGGTATAAGGTGGTTGACTACTGTATACCAGGTATAAGGTGGTTGACTACTGTACACCAGGTATAAGGTGGTTGACTACTGTACACCAGGTATAAGGTGGTTGACTGCTGTACACCAGGTATAAGGTGGTTGACTACTGTACAGCAGGTATAAGGTGGTTGACTACTGTACACCAGGTATAAGGTGGTTGACTACTGTACAGCAGGTTTAAGGTGGTTGACTACTGTACACCTGGTATAAGGTGGTTGACTACTGTACACCAGGTATAAGGTGGTTGATTACTGTACACCAGGTATAAGGTGGTTGACTACTGTACACCTGGTATAAGGTGGTTGATTACTGTACACCTGGTATAAGGTGGTTGATTACTGTACACCAGGTATACGGTGGTTGACTACTGTACACCAGGTATAAGGTGGTTGACTACTGTACACCAGGTATAAGGTGGTTGACTACTGTACACCAGGTATAAGGTGGTTGACTACTGTACACCAGGTATAAGGTGGTTGACTGCTGTACACCAGGTATAAGGTGGTTGACTACTGTACACCAGGTATAAGGTGGTTGATTACTGTACACCTGGTATAAGGTGGTTGATTACTGTACACCAGGTATAAGGTGGTTGACTACTGTACACCTGGTATAAGGTGGTTGATTACTGTACACCTGGTATAAGGTGGTTGATTACTGTACACCAGGTATAAGGTGGTTGACTACTGTACACCAGGTTTAAGGTGGTTGACTACTGTACACCAGGTATAAGGTGGTTGACTGCTGTACACCAGGTATAAGGTGGTTGACTACTGTACACCAGGTATAAGGTGGTTGACTACTATAAGGTGGTTGATTACTGTACACCTGGTATAAGGTGGTTGATTACTGTACACCAGGTATAAGGTGGTTGACTACTGTACACCAGGTATAAGGTGGTTGACTACTGTACACCAGGTATAAGGTGGTTGACTAAGGTGGTTGACTACTGTACACCAGGTATAAGGTGGTTGACTACTGTATAAGGTGGTTGACTACTGTACACCAGGTACAAGGTGGTTGACTACTGTTTAAGGTGGTTGACTACTGTACACCAGGTATAAGGTGGTTGACTACTGTACACCAGGTATAAGGTGGTTGACTACTGTATAAGGTGGTTGACTACTGTACACCAGGTATAAGGTGGTTGACTACTGTACACCAGGTATAAGGTGGTTGACTACTGTACACCAGGTATAAGGTGGTTGACTACTGTATAAGGTGGTTGACTACTGTACACCAGGTATAAGGTGGTTGACTACTGTTTAAGGTGGTTGACTACTGTACACCAGGTATAAGGTGGTTGACTACTGTACACCAGGTATAAGGTGGTTGACTACTGTATAAGGTGGTTGACTACTGTACACCAGGTATAAGGTGGTTGACTACTGTACACCAGGTATAAGGTGGTTGACTACTGTACACCAGGTATAAGGTGGTTGACTACTGTATACCAGGTATAAGGTGGTTGACTACTGTATAAGGTGGTTGACTACTGTACACCAGGTATAAGGTGGTTGACTACTGTACACCAGGTATAAGGTGGTTGACTACTGTACACCAGGTATAAGGTGGTTGACTACTGTACACCAGGTATAAGGAGGTTGACTACTGTACACCAGGTATAAGGTGGTTGACTACTGTACACCAGGTATAAGGTGGTTGACTACTGTACACCAGGTATAAGGTGGTTGACTACTGTACAGCAGGTATAAGGTGGTTGACTACTGTACACCAGGTATAAGGTGGTTGACTACTGTACACCAGGTATAAGGTGGTTGACTACTGTACAGCAGGTACAAGGTGGTTGACTACTGTATACCAGGTATAAGGTGGTTGACTACTGTACACCAGGTATACGGTGGTTGACTACTGTACACCAGGTATAAGGTGGTTGACTGCTGTACACCAGGTATAAGGTGGTTGACTACTGTACAGCAGGTATAAGGTGGTTGACTACTGTACACCAGGTATAAGGTGGTTGACTACTGTACAGCAGGTTTAAGGTGGTTGACTACTGTACACCTGGTATAAGGTGGTTGACTACTGTACACCAGGTATAAGGTGGTTGATTACTGTACACCAGGTATAAGGTGGTTGACTACTGTACACCTGGTATAAGGTGGTTGATTACTGTACACCTGGTATAAGGTGGTTGATTACTGTACACCAGGTATAAGGTGGTTGACTACTGTACACCAGGTATAAGGTGGTTGACTACTGTACACCAGGTATAAGGTGGTTGACTACTGTACACCAGGTATAAGGTGGTTGACTACTGTACACCAGGTATAAGGTGGTTGACTGATGTACACCAGGTATAGGTGGTTGACTACTGTACACCAGGTATAAGGTGGTTGATTACTGTACACCTGGTATAAGGTGGTTGATTACTGTACACCAGGTATAAGGTGGTTGACTACTGTACACCTGGTATAAGGTGGTTGATTACTGTACACCTGGTATAAGGTGGTTGATTACTGTACACCAGGTATAAGGTGGTTGACTACTGTACACCAGGTTTAAGGTGGTTGACTACTGTACACCAGGTATAAGGTGGTTGACTGCTGTACACCAGGTATAAGGTGGTTGACTACTGTACACCAGGTATAAGGTGGTTGACTACTGTACACCAGGTATAAGGTGGTTGACTACTGTACACCAGGTATAAGGTGGTTGACTACTGTACACCAGGTATAAGGTGGTTGACTACTGTACACCAGGTATAAGGTGGTTGACTACTGTATAAGGTGGTTGACTACTGTACACCAGGTACAAGGTGGTTGACTACTGTTTAAGGTGGTTGACTACTGTACACCAGGTATAAGGTGGTTGACTACTGTACACCAGGTATAAGGTGGTTGACTACTGTATAAGGTGGTTGACTACTGTACACCAGGTATAAGGTGGTTGACTACTGTACACCAGGTATAAGGTGGTTGACTACTGTACACCAGGTATAAGGTGGTTGACTACTGTACAGCAGGTATAAAGTGGTTGACTACTGTACACCAGGTATAAGGTGGTTGACTACTGTACAGCAGGTTTAAGGTGGTTGACTACTGTACACCTGGTATAAGGTGGTTGACTACTGTACACCAGGTATAAGGTGGTTGATTACTGTACACCAGGTATAAGGTGGTTGACTACTGTACACCTGGTATAAGGTGGTTGATTACTGTACACCTGGTATAAGGTGGTTGATTACTGTACACCAGGTATAAGGTGGTTGACTACTGTACACCAGGTATAAGGTGGTTGACTACTGTACACCAGGTATAAGGTGGTTGACTACTGTACACCAGGTATAAGGTGGTTGACTGCTGTACACCAGGTATAAGGTGGTTGATTACTGTACACCTGGTATAAGGTGGTTGATTACTGTACACCAGGTATAAGGTGGTTGACTACTGTACACCTGGTATAAGGTGGTTGATTACTGTACACCAGGTATAAGGTGGTTGACTACTGTATAAGGTGGTTGACTACTGTACACCAGGTATAAGGTGGTTGACTACTGTACACCAGGTATAAGGTGGTTGACTACTGTACACCAGGTATAAGGTGGTTGACTGATGTACACCAGGTATAGGTGGTTGACTACTGTACACCAGGTATAAGGTGGTTGATTACTGTACACCTGGTATAAGGTGGTTGATTACTGTACACCAGGTATAAGGTGGTTGACTACTGTACACCTGGTATAAGGTGGTTGATTACTGTACACCTGGTATAAGGTGGTTGATTACTGTACACCAGGTATAAGGTGGTTGACTACTGTACACCAGGTTTAAGGTGGTTGACTACTGTACACCAGGTATAAGGTGGTTGACTGCTGTACACCAGGTATAAGGTGGTTGACTACTGTACACCAGGTATAAGGTGGTTGACTACTGTACACCAGGTATAAGGTGGTTGACTACTGTACACCAGGTATAAGGTGGTTGACTACTGTACACCAGGTATAAGGTGGTTGACTACTGTACACCAGGTATAAGGTGGTTGACTACTGTATAAGGTGGTTGACTACTGTACACCAGGTACAAGGTGGTTGACTACTGTTTAAGGTGGTTGACTACTGTACACCAGGTATAAGGTGGTTGACTACTGTACACCAGGTATAAGGTGGTTGACTACTGTATAAGGTGGTTGACTACTGTACACCAGGTATAAGGTGGTTGACTACTGTACACCAGGTATAAGGTGGTTGACTACTGTACACCAGGTATAAGGTGGTTGACTACTGTACAGCAGGTATAAAGTGGTTGACTACTGTACACCAGGTATAAGGTGGTTGACTACTGTACAGCAGGTTTAAGGTGGTTGACTACTGTACACCTGGTATAAGGTGGTTGACTACTGTACACCAGGTATAAGGTGGTTGATTACTGTACACCAGGTATAAGGTGGTTGACTACTGTACACCTGGTATAAGGTGGTTGATTACTGTACACCTGGTATAAGGTGGTTGATTACTGTACACCAGGTATAAGGTGGTTGACTACTGTACACCAGGTATAAGGTGGTTGACTACTGTACACCAGGTATAAGGTGGTTGACTACTGTACACCAGGTATAAGGTGGTTGACTGCTGTACACCAGGTATAAGGTGGTTGATTACTGTACACCTGGTATAAGGTGGTTGATTACTGTACACCAGGTATAAGGTGGTTGACTACTGTACACCTGGTATAAGGTGGTTGATTACTGTACACCTGGTATAAGGTGGTTGATTACTGTACACCAGGTATAAGGTGGTTGACTACTGTACACCAGGTTTAAGGTGGTTGACTACTGTACACCAGGTATAAGGTGGTTGACTACTGTACACCATTGATAAGGTGGTTGACTACTGTACACCAGGTTTAAGGTGGTTGACTACTGTACACCAGGTATAAGGTGGTTGACTACTGTACACCAGGTATAAGGTGGTTGACTACTGTATAAGGTGGTTGACTACTGTACACCAGGTATAAGGTGGTTGACTACTGTACACAAGGTATAAGGAGGTTGACTACTGTACACCAGGTATAAGGAGGTTGACTACTGTACACCAGGTATAAGGTGGTTGACTACTGTACAGCAGGTATAAGGTGGTTGACTACTGTATAAGGTGGTTGACTACTGTACACCAGGTATAAGGTGGTTGACTACTGTACACCAGGTATAAGGAGGTTGACTACTGTACACCAGGTATAAGGAGGTTGACTACTGTACACCTGGTATAAGGTGGTTGATTACTGTACACCAGGTATAAGGTGGTTGACTACTGTACACCTGGTATAAGGTGGTTGATTACTGTACACCTGGTATGAGGTGGTTGATTACTGTACACCAGGTATAAGGTGGTTGACTACTGTACACCAGGTTTAAGGTGGTTGACTACTGTACACCAGGTATAAGGTGGTTGACTGCTGTACACCAGGTATAAGGTGGTTGATTACTGTACACCAGGTATAAGGTGGTTGACTACTGTACACCAGGTATAAGGTGGTTGACTACTGTACACCAGGTTTAAGGTGGTTGACTACTGTACACCAGGTATAAGGTGGTTGACTGCTGTACACCAGGTATAAGGTGGTTGACTACTGTACACCAGGTATAAGGTGGTTGATTACTGTACACCAGGTATAAGGTGGTTGACTACTGTACACCAGGTATAAGGTGGTTGACTACTGTACACCAGGTATAAGGTGGTTGACTACTGTACACCAGGTATAAGGTGGTTGACTACTGTACACCAGGTATAAGGTGGTTGACTGCTGTACACCAGGTATAAGGTGGTTGACTACTGTACACCAGGTATAAGGTGGTTGATTACTGTACACCTGGTATAAGGTGGTTGATTACTGTACACCAGGTATAAGGTGGTTGACTACTGTACACCTGGTATAAGGTGGTTGATTACTGTACACCTGGTATAAGGTGGTTGATTACTGTACACCAGGTATAAGGTGGTTGACTACTGTACACCAGGTTTAAGGTGGTTGACTACTGTACACCAGGTATAAGGTGGTTGACTACTGTACACCATTGATAAGGTGGTTGACTACTGTACACCAGGTTTAAGGTGGTTGACTACTGTACACCAGGTATAAGGTGGTTGACTACTGTACACCAGGTATAAGGTGGTTGACTACTGTATAAGGTGGTTGACTACTGTACACCAGGTATAAGGTGGTTGACTACTGTACACCAGGTATAAGGAGGTTGACTACTGTACACCAGGTATAAGGAGGTTGACTACTGTACACCAGGTATAAGGTGGTTGACTACTGTACAGCAGGTATAAGGTGGTTGACTACTGTATAAGGTGGTTGACTACTGTACACCAGGTATAAGGTGGTTGACTACTGTACACCAGGTATAAGGTGGTTGACTGCTGTACACCAGGTATAAGGTGGTTGACTACTGTACACCAGGTATAAGGTGGTTGATTACTGTACACCTGGTATAAGGTGGTTGATTACTGTACACCAGGTATAAGGTGGTTGACTACTGTACACCTGGTATAAGGTGGTTGATTACTGTACACCTGGTATAAGGTGGTTGATTACTGTACACCAGGTATAAGGTGGTTGACTACTGTACACCAGGTTTAAGGTGGTTGACTACTGTACACCAGGTATAAGGTGGTTGACTGCTGTACACCAGGTATAAGGTGGTTGACTACTGTACACCAGGTATAAGGTGGTTGATTACTGTACACCAGGTATAAGGTGGTTGACTACTGTACACCAGGTATAAGGTGGTTGACTACTGTACACCAGGTTTAAGGTGGTTGACTACTGTACACCAGGTATAAGGTGGTTGACTGCTGTACACCAGGTATAAGGTGGTTGACTACTGTACACCAGGTATAAGGTGGTTGATTACTGTACACCAGGTATAAGGTGGTTGACTACTGTACACCAGGTATAAGGTGGTTGACTACTGTACACCAGGTATAAGGTGGTTGACTACTGTATAAGGTGGTTGACTACTGTACACCAGGTACAAGGTGGTTGACTACTGTTTAAGGTGGTTGACTACTGTACACCAGGTATAAGGTGGTTGACTACTGTACACCAGGTATAAGGTGGTTGACTACTGTATAAGGTGGTTGACTACTGTACACCAGGTATAAGGTGGTTGACTACTGTACACCAGGTATAAGGTGGTTGACTACTGTATAAGGTGGTTGACTACTGTACACCAGGTATAAGGTGGTTGACTACTGTATAAGGTGGTTGACTACTGTACACCAGGTATAAGGTGGTTGACTACTGTACACCAGGTATAAGGAGGTTGACTACTGTACACCAGGTATAAGGTGGTTGACTACTGTACACCAGGTATAAGGTGGTTGACTACTGTACAGCAGGTATAAGGTGGTTGACTACTGTACAGCAGGTATAAGGTGGTTGACTACTGTACACCAGGTATAAGGTGGTTGACTACTGTACACCTGGTATAAGGTGGTTGACTACTGTACAGCAGGTATAAGGTGGTTGACTACTGTACAGCAGGTATAAGGTGGTTGACTACTGTACACCAGGTATAAGGTGGTTGACTACTGTACACCAGGTATAAGGTGGTTGACTGCTGTACACCAGGTATAAGGTGGTTGACTACTGTACACCAGGTATAAGGTGGTTGACTACTGTACACCAGGTATAAGGTGGTTGACTACTGTACACCAGGTATAAGGTGGTTGACTGCTGTACACCAGGTATAAGGTGGTTGACTACTGTACACCAGGTATAAGGTGGTTGACTACTGTACACCAGGTATAAGGTGGTTGACTACTGTACACCAGGTATAAGGTGGTTGACTACTGTACACCAGGTATAAGGTGGTTGACTGCTGTACACCAGGTATAAGGTGGTTGATTACTGTACACCTGGTATAAGGTGGTTGATTACTGTACACCTGGTATAAGGTGGTTGATTACTGTACACCTGGTATAAGGTGTTTGATTACTGTACACCAGGTATAAGGTGGTTGACTACTGTACACCAGGTATAAGGTGGTTGACTACTGTATAAGGTGGTTGACTACTGTACACCAGGTATAAGGTGGTTGACTACTGTACACCAGGTATAAGGTGGTTGACTACTGTACACCTGGTATAAGGTGGTTGATTACTGTACACCTGGTATAAGGTGTTTGATTACTGTACACCAGGTATAAGGTGGTTGACTACTGTACACCAGGTATAAGGTGGTTGACTACTGTATAAGGTGGTTGACTACTGTACACCAGGTATAAGGTGGTTGACTGCTGTACACCAGGTATAAGGTGGTTGACTACTGTATAAGGTGGTTGACTACTGTACACCAGGTTTAAGGTGGTTGACTACTGTACACCAGGTATAAGGTGGTTGACTACTGTACACCAGGTATAAGGTGGTTGACTACTGTATAAGGTGGTTGACTACTGTACACCAGGTATAAGGTGGTTGACTACTGTACACCAGGTATAAGGAGGTTGACTACTGTACACCAGGTATAAGGAGGTTGACTACTGTACACCAGGTATAAGGTGGTTTACTACTGTACAGCAGGTATAAGGTGGTTGACTACTGTATAAGGTGGTTGACTACTGTACACCAGGTATAAGGTGGTTGACTACTGTACACCAGGTATAAGGTGGTTGATTACTGTACACCTGGTATAAGGTGGTTGATTACTGTACACCAGGTATAAGGTGGTTGACTACTGTACACCTGGTATAAGGTGGTTGATTACTGTACACCTGGTATAAGGTGGTTGATTACTGTACACCAGGTATAAGGTGGTTGACTACTGTACACCAGGTTTAAGGTGGTTGACTACTGTACACCAGGTATAAGGTGGTTGACTGCTGTACACCAGGTATAAGGTGGTTGACTACTGTACACCAGGTATAAGGTGGTTGATTACTGTACACCAGGTATAAGGTGGTTGACTACTGTACACCAGGTATAAGGTGGTTGACTACTGTACACCAGGTTTAAGGTGGTTGACTACTGTACACCAGGTATAAGGTGGTTGACTGCTGTACACCAGGTATAAGGTGGTTGACTACTGTACACCAGGTATAAGGTGGTTGATTACTGTACACCAGGTATAAGGTGGTTGACTA
Source organism: Oncorhynchus nerka (assembly GCF_034236695.1). Taxonomy (NCBI): domain Eukaryota; kingdom Metazoa; phylum Chordata; class Actinopteri; order Salmoniformes; family Salmonidae; genus Oncorhynchus; species Oncorhynchus nerka. The sequence goes on from NC_088405.1 coordinate 10,170,389, forward strand.
CTGTACACCAGGTATAAGGTGGTTGACTACTGTACACCAGGTATAAGGTGGTTGACTACTGTATAAGGTGGTTGACTACTGTACACCAGGTACAAGGTGGTTGACTACTGTTTAAGGTGGTTGACTACTGTACACCAGGTATAAGGTGGTTGACTACTGTACACCAGGTATAAGGTGGTTGACTACTGTATAAGGTGGTTGACTACTGTACACCAGGTATAAGGTGGTTGACTACTGTACACCAGGTATAAGGTGGTTGACTACTGTATAAGGTGGTTGACTACTGTACACCAGGTATAAGGTGGTTGACTACTGTATAAGGTGGTTGACTACTGTACACCAGGTATAAGGTGGTTGACTACTGTACACCAGGTATAAGGAGGTTGACTACTGTACACCAGGTATAAGGTGGTTGACTACTGTACACCAGGTATAAGGTGGTTGACTACTGTACAGCAGGTATAAGGTGGTTGACTACTGTACAGCAGGTATAAGGTGGTTGACTACTGTACACCAGGTATAAGGTGGTTGACTACTGTACACCTGGTATAAGGTGGTTGACTACTGTACAGCAGGTATAAGGTGGTTGACTACTGTACAGCAGGTATAAGGTGGTTGACTACTGTACACCAGGTATAAGGTGGTTGACTACTGTACACCAGGTATAAGGTGGTTGACTGCTGTACACCAGGTATAAGGTGGTTGACTACTGTACACCATGTATAAGGTGGTTGACTACTGTACACCAGGTATAAGGTGGTTGACTACTGTACACCAGGTATAAGGTGGTTGACTGCTGTACACCAGGTATAAGGTGGTTGACTACTGTACACCAGGTATAAGGTGGTTGACTACTGTACACCAGGTATAAGGTGGTTGACTACTGTACACCAGGTATAAGGTGGTTGACTACTGTACACCAGGTATAAGGTGGTTGACTGCTGTACACCAGGTATAAGGTGGTTGATTACTGTACACCTGGTATAAGGTGGTTGATTACTGTACACCTGGTATAAGGTGGTTGATTACTGTACACCTGGTATAAGGTGTTTGATTACTGTACACCAGGTATAAGGTGGTTGACTACTGTACACCAGGTATAAGGTGGTTGACTACTGTATAAGGTGGTTGACTACTGTACACCAGGTATAAGGTGGTTGACTACTGTACACCAGGTATAAGGTGGTTGACTACTGTACACCTGGTATAAGGTGGTTGATTACTGTACACCTGGTATAAGGTGTTTGATTACTGTACACCAGGTATAAGGTGGTTGACTACTGTACACCAGGTATAAGGTGGTTGACTACTGTATAAGGTGGTTGACTACTGTACACCAGGTATAAGGTGGTTGACTACTGTACACCAGGTATAAGGTGGTTGACTGCTGTACACCAGGTATAAGGTGGTTGATTACTGTACACCTGGTATAAGGTGGTTGATTACTGTACACCTGGTATAAGGTGGTTGATTACTGTACACCTGGTATAAGGTGTTTGATTACTGTACACCAGGTATAAGGTGGTTGACTACTGTACACCAGGTATAAGGTGGTTGACTACTGTATAAGGTGGTTGACTACTGTACACCAGGTATAAGGTGGTTGACTACTGTACACCAGGTATAAGGTGGTTGACTACTGTACACCTGGTATAAGGTGGTTGATTACTGTACACCTGGTATAAGGTGTTTGATTACTGTACACCAGGTATAAGGTGGTTGACTACTGTACACCAGGTATAAGGTGGTTGACTACTGTATAAGGTGGTTGACTGCTGTACACCAGGTATAAGGTGGTTGACTACTGTATAAGGTGGTTGACTACTGTACACCAGGTATAAGGTGGTTGACTACTGTACACCAGGTATAAGGTGGTTGACTACTGTATAAGGTGGTTGACTACTGTACACCAGGTATAAGGTGGTTGACTACTGTACACCAGGTATAAGGTGGTTGACTACTGTACACCAGGTATAAGGTGGTTGACTACTGTACACCAGGTATAAGGTGGTTGACTACTGTATAAGGTGGTTGACTACTGTACACCAGGTATAAGGTGGTTGACTACTGTACACCAGGTATAAGGTGGTTGACTACTGTACACCAGGTATAAGGTGGTTGACTACTGTACACCAGGTATAAGGTGGTTGACTACTGTACACCAGGTATAAGGTGGTTGACTACTGTATAAGGTGGTTGACTACTGTACACCAGGTATAAGGTGGTTTACTACTGTACACCAGGTATAAGGTGGTTGACTACTGTATACCAGGTATAAGGTGGTTGACTACTGTACACCAGGTATAAGGTGGTGCCAAAAGCTCAAGCCTCTGTCTCCATTAATGGGTTACTGCTAAGTAATCTTTACTCCCTATTTTCCATTGTATCCCCCTACGCACAGACGTGCACGTGTACACACAAGCAAACGTGCACACTCTCTCTCCCCCACAAATAACTGGTCTCATGGGCTCTAATCATTCTATAGTTTAGTTCAACATAAACTAGGGGTTCGGTGACTGAATTATCAATATTTCAGATGTTTTTCAAAACACAGTTAGACATTCACATAAGTATATGTAAGGTAGAAACGGACTCAGGCTCAGTCACATTACTGTAGTGTAAACTGTTCCCCTTTAGAGCTCAGAGACTGAATCTGTTAACATGCATAATGTCCTTATGCAAATAGAGGAGGGGAAGTTTTTAACCGTGTCAGCAAGTGTAGGAGAGAGGGACTGGAGTGTCCCCTACAGTCAAATAATTCATAGTTACAAATTCAAGCTTCTTGAATATAAATGAACAAGATCACTATTGAGGAAGTATAGTGTTTTACAGTTTTCATATTAGAAAGTGTAGTGTTTTACAGTATTTCATATTAGAAAGTGTAGTGTTTTACAGTATTTCATATGAGGAAGTGTAGTGTTTTACAGTATTTCATATTAGAAAGTGTAGTGTTTTAAGTATTTCATATTAGAAAGTGTAGTGTTTTACAGTAGATCACTATATGAGGAAGTGTAGTGTTTTACAGTATTTCATATTAGGAAGTGTAGTGTTTTACAGTATTTCATATTAGGAAGTGTAGTGTTTTACAGTATTTCATATTAGAGTGTAAGTATTTCATATTAGAAAGTGTAGTGTTTTACAGTATTTCATATTAGAAAGTGTAGTGTTTTACAGTATTTCATATGAGGAAGTGTAGTGTTTTACAGTATTTCATATTAGGAAGTGTAGTGTTTTACAGTATTTCATATGAGGAAGTGTAGTGTTTTACAGTATTTCATATGAGGAAGTGTATTTCATATTTCATATTAGAGGAAGTGTAGTGTTTTACAGTATTTCATATTAGAAGTGTTTTAGTGTAGTATTTCATATTAGTAGTGTTTTACAGTATTTCATATTAGGAAGTGTAGTGTTTTACAGTATTTCATATGAGGAAGTGTAGTGTTTTACAGTATTTCATATTAGAAAGTGTAGTGTTTTACAGTATTTCATATTAGGAAGTGTAGTGTTTTACAGTATTTCATATTAGAAGGTATAGTGTTTTACAGTATTTCATATTAGAAAGTGTAGTGTTTTACAGTATTTCATATGAGGAAGTATAGTGTTTTACAGTATTTCATATTAGAAGTGTTTTACAGTATTTCATATTAGGAAGTGTAGTTTTATTTCACAGTATTTCATATTAGAAAGTGTAGTGTTTTACAGTATTTCATATGAGGAAGTGTAGTGTTTTACAGTATTTCATATTAGAAAGTGTAGTGTTTTACAGTATTTCATATGAGGAAGTGTAGTGTTTTACAGTATTTCATATTAGGAAGTGTAGTGTTTTACAGTATTTCATATTAGGAAGTGTAGTGTTTTACAGTATTTCATATTAGGAAGTGTAGTGTTTTACAGTATTTCATATTAGAAAGTGTAGTGTTTTACAGTATTTCATATTAGGAAGTGTTGTGTTTTACAGTATTTCATATTAGAAAGTGTAGTGTTTTACAGTATTTCATATGAGGAAGTGTAGTGTTTTATAGTATTTCATATTAGGAAGTGTAGTGTTTTACAGTATTTCATATTAGGAAGTTTAGTGATTTACAGTATTTTTACATATTACAAAGTGTAGTGTTTTACAGTATTTCATATTACAAAGTGTAGTGTTTTACAGTATTTCATATGAGGAAGTGTAGTGTTTTACAGTATTATTACAAGGAAGTGTAGTATTTTACAGTTTTTCACATGAGGAAGTGTCGTGTTTTACAGTACGTCACCTATTTTAGTTCACAGTGTCATTTTTTGCCTGCGTGTGTCATCGGTAACTGCTATGGGATTATTGTGAAACCTCACACATTCGAAAGCACTATGTTTGATCATTTCTGAACATATACTATGGCCAAATTGGCTCGCGTTGCTCAGAGGTAAAGCTACGTAACTGTCTTCCTGGATATACCCTAATGTGTCTGTGAAGTGAAAGAGAAGAGCTCTGATAATACATTGTAGTATTGTCATCGGTGCAGGAACAAGCAAAGTGAAGCACACACTATTTTAGAATAAGTATGTGAAGCAGCTTGTTTCCATTTTAATTGTAAAACAGATAAGCACTAAACACTTCTAAAAGTAAATGACTTGTGAGTAATTACCATCTATTACCTCTAGGTCTCCAGGGAGCCATTTAGGCTGGCCCAGATGGCCACAGAAATGGGATTTAGGGGGCAAATTGACAGCATTATTCACAAAGGCATTATCAATTACCTGGGTATCAATTGTAGTGTAATCACGCTGAAGAGGAGGTAGGTGTCTTGGAGTCCAGGCCATGATTGAAGGAACTAAAACCATTGTCATTTTTGTAAGGTTGATAATTAGCTAGAGATGTCTGGATGATTTGTAGACACTCTCTGCTCATTTCTTATCTGCAGCTTTTCCTTCAGTGAAGACAGGTCTTGGCGGAGGTCATATTAGGGGTTATATGAAATAAAATAAAAGCTAAATAAAATATAAACCTATGTAGCCATCGTGAAAAGAACGGATTTTGAAGTGCAGGGCATGGCCTGTACTACCCAAACTGTAGTTAGAAAATAGGAAATGACTTTGACGCTTGTTTAGGAACACGTTTGCACCAATACAAAATGGACACGACTAAGGCCCCAGAAGGCATTGGAAGCATCATAAAGATTCCAAGTGGCATTGAACTAAAATGAGACCTTGGCTCATTTATTTAGCAGGTACTTAGCGTGTGTATTTGGTGTCGTTCCTCTAATGGAGGGAAGGGAGATTACAGGCTATTTACAGACTAGAGAGCTATGGAGGCTTTAGTGTAAAAACCTGCTTATGTCCCAAAGGGCACCCTATTCCCTACATAGGGCACTACTTTTTGACAAGCGCCATGTGGACCCTTGTCAAAAGTAGTGCACTACATAGGGAATAGTGTTGAGCTCCACCTCTTCTCGTTCTCAAGAGCTAACAGACCCAAAACATTGAAAGCTTGACTGACCAAACCACCCTTTCCGAGGATTCTAATATCATGGTAATGCCCCGTAATGAACCAAGTGAAGGATGTGCCATTACATTGTATTCATTTTCTCTCCTGAATGTATTGCAATATGTTTGGCTTTAATTGGGAACTGGGTGAGTGTTATAGGTGATGGATCGTGTCATGACTTGGACGTTAATTGTGATTACCTTGTGCTTAGCTCATAATGTAACCAATAGGTTCCGTCCTCCACAGCTGTCTAGTGTTCATGATCTCCTGTCTTAACGGGGCAATCCGACAGTTGAATTAAGCTCATAAGTTATATTCTTCAAGATTGATTTAAAGTCCAAAAAATGGATGCACCAATCTCTAATGTCTCCCTTTTTAAAAAAAAATTAAAGATGTGTTTTAAAGGATTTTTCTAATTTCAGCCAGTTGTTTTTAATAAAAGAGCTCTCACTAAAGTGTTAATCAATTTATTTACAACGTCATCCATTTTGTATAATATTTTACATACTGCCAAAATAAATAAAAAGTCCTGCAGTTTGTAGGACATGTTTGCGAATTCCAATTCGAACCTTAAGTTATGAACTTCAGATCTCGTTCAATCTCTTTAAGTGTCTGCTTGCTACTTATGTGTTGAGCTTGGAGACATCAGACCCGACTGCCTTCCTGTTATCACTACTGTCACCACATTGAAGAGAGAAACAATATATATATATATATATATATATACACTTGCGTACAGTATTTAAAAAATATATATATATATATATATATTGTCTCTCTATTTATACTTGCTTACTGTATTTCAATTTTTTTTTTTTTTAAATAAATAAATATATATATATATATATTGTCTCTCTATATATACTTGCGTACAGTATTTCTCAAAATGTTGCTCCCATGTCAAAACCTCCTTAATATCAGGGTAGAGGGAAACATGTGACAAGGTTCTCATTGTGACATCAATTAGTGGTTGAATTCTGCAACAATCCAATGTGTGACCAGAGGGGTGTTGCCACATATTCAATTCAGTGAGAATAGCTACAAACTGAGCGTTCTGTAAGAAATCTCCATTTTTGGTGTAGAATGAAATGTTAACTTACATCTTTATCCATATCAAGCTTTAACCTCCCACAAGGTGTTCCTCTGTAAATTCAAATACATTTACGTAAATTGGTTAAATCTTCAACGCCAATACTTCATCTATCTATTCCTGCTCAAATGACAAGTTTCCCCTTAAGTCTTGCTGAGTGTGCCGTAATAGATAAAGCAATTTGCTAATTACAAAAGTTAGTTTTGTCCCCCTGAATAAATAATGCTGATTAATTAGCAAGTCAAAATAAGTGAAGATGATCTATGTTGAATATATCAGTGTCAGAAAAAAACGACCATTTCCTTTACACTGCCGGCAGTTTTTAATTACAGACGCAGAAACTTTCCATATTTGATAGGAAATGAATACGTTCTTAGGGGGAAAGGTCTAAAGGAAAAAACACTCAAAGACTCAAGTTGTCATATTACTACTTGGTCAACAAGTAATGACAGTATTATATCAATCATCACCTGAACCAGATTACAACCAACATATGATGTCTATCCAGTATACACTTGGATGCCTTGACGAGAAAGATGTCTTTAAGTGATTGTAATAGGATTTGATGATGCAGCAAAAACAGATCTGAGACCTGGCTATGGGGTCCCCTGGACCAGGACTGAAGAACACTGCTGTAGATCAGACATGGAGGATCTCTCTGCTATAGTTCAGACATGGAGGATAGGAGGATCACTCTGCTGTAGTTCAGACATGGAGGATCACTCTGCTGTAGTTACATTTTACATTTACATTTAAGTCATTTAGCAGACGCTCTTATCCAGAGCGACTTACAAATTGGTGCGTTCACCTTAAGACATCCAGTGGAACAGCCACTTTACAATAGTGCATCTAAATCTTTTAAGGGGGGTGAGAAGGATTACTTTATCCTATCCTAGGTATTCCTGAAAGAGGTGGGGTTTCAGGTGTCTCCGGAAGGTGGTGATTGACTCCGCTGTCCTGGCGTCGTGAGGGAGTTTATTCCACCATTGGGGGGCCAGAGCAGCGAACAGTTTTGACTGGGCTGCGCGGGAACTGTACTTCCTCAGTGGTAGGGAGGCGAGCAGGCCAGAGGTGGATGAACGCAGTGCCCTTGTTTGGGTGTAGGGCCTGATCAGAGCCTGGAGGTACTGAGGTGCCGTTCCCCTCACAGCTCCGTAGGCAAGCACCATGGTCTTGTAGCGGATGCGAGCTTCAACTGGAAGCCAGTGGAGAGAGCGGAGGAGCGGGGTGACGTGAGAGAACTTGGGAAGGTTGAACACCAGACGGGCTGCGGCGTTCTGGATGAGTTGTAGGGGTTTAATGGCACAGGCAGGGAGCCCAGCCAACAGCGAGTTGCAGTAATCCAGACGGGAGATGACAAGTGCCTGGATTAGGACCTGCGCTGCTTCCTGTGTGAGGCAGGGTCGTACTCTGCGGATGTTGTAGAGCATGAACCTACAAGAACGGGCCACCGCCTTGATGTTAGTTGAGAACGACAGGGTGTTGTCCAGGATCACGCCAAGGTTCTTAGCGCTCTGGGAGGAGGACACAATGGAGTTGTCAACCGTGATGGCGAGATCATGGAATGGGCAGTCCTTCCCCGGGAGGAAGAGCAGCTCCGTCTTGCCGAGGTTCAGCTTGAGGTGGTGATCCGTCATCCACACTGATATGTCTGCCAGACATGCAGAGATGCGTTTCGCCACCTGGTCATCAGAAGGGGAAAGGAGAAGATTAATTGTGTGTCGTCTGCATAGCAATGATAGGAGAGACCATGTGAGGTTATGACAGAGCCAAGTGACTTGGTGTATAGCGAGAATAGGAGAGGGCCTAGAACAGAGCCCTGGGGACGCCAGTGGTGAGAGCGCGTGGTGAGGAGACAGATTCTCGCCACGCCACCTGGTAGGAGCGACCTGTCAGGTAGGACGCAATCCAAGCGTGGGCCGCGCCGGAGATGCCCAACTCGGAGAGGGTGGAGAGGAGGATCTGATGGTTCACAGTATCGAAGGCAGCCGATAGGTCTAGAAGGATGAGAGCAGAGGAGAGAGAGTTAGCTTTAGCAGTGCGGAGGGCCTCCGTGATACAGAGAAGAGCAGTCTCAGTTGAATGACTAGTCTTGAAACCTGACTGATTTGGATCAAGAAGGTCATTCTGAGAGAGATAGCGGGAGAGCTGGCCAAGGACGGCACGTTCAAGAGTTTTGGAGAGAAAAGAAAGAAGGGATACTGGTCTGTAGTTGTTGACATCGGAGGGATCGAGTGTAGGTTTTTTCAGAAGGGGTGCAACTCTCGCTCTCTTGAAGACAGAAGGGACGTAGCCAGCGTTCAGTTCAGACATGGAGGATAGGAGGATCTCTCTGCTGTAGTTCAGACATGGAGGATAGGAGGATCACTCTGCTGTAGTTCAGACAGGGAGGATAGGAGGATCACTCTGCTGTAGTTCAGACATGGAGGATAGGAGGATCACTCTGCTGTAGTTCAGACAGGGAGGATCACTCTGCTGTAGTTCAGACAGGGAGGATCACTCTGCTGTAGATCAGACATGGAGGATCACTCTGCTGTAGTTCAGACATGGAGGATCACTCTGCTGTAGATCAGACATGGAGGATCACTCTGCTGTAGTTCAGACATGGAGGATAGGAGGATCACTCTGCTGTAGTTCAGACATGGAGGATAGGAGGATCACTCTGCTGTAGTTCAGACATGGAGGATCACTCTGCTGTAGTTCAGACATGGAGGATCACTCTGCTGTAGTTCAGACAGGGAGGATCACTCTGCTGTAGTTCAGACAGGGAGGATCACTCTGCTGTAGATCAGACATGGAGGATCACTCTGCTGTAGTTCAGACATGGAGGATAGGAGGATCACTCTGCTGTAGTTCAGACATGGAGGATCACTCTGCTGTAGTTCAGACATGGAGGATCACTCTGCTGTAGTTCAGACATGGAGGATCACTCTGCTGTAGTTCAGACATGGAGGATAGGAGGATCACTCTGCTGTAGTTCAGACATGGAGGATAGGGGGATCACTCTGCTGTAGTTCAGACATGGAGGATAGGAGGATCACTCTGCTGTAGTTCAGACAGGGAGGATAGGAGGATCACTCTGCTGTAGTTCAGACATGGAGGATCACTCTGCTGTATTTCAGACAGGGAGGATATCTCTGCTGTAGTTCAGACATGGAGGATAGGAGGATCACTCTGCTGTAGTTCAGACATGGAGGATAGGAGGATCACTCTGCTGTAGTTCAGACATGGAGGATAGGAGGATCACTCTGCTGTAGATCAGACAGGGAGGATAGGAGGATCACTCTGCTGTAGTTCAGACAGGGAGGATAGGAGGATCACTCTGCTGTAGTTCAGACATGGAGGATAGGAGGATCACTCTGCTGTAGTTCAGACATGGAGGATAGGAGGATCACTCTGCTGTAGTTCAGACATGGAGGATCACTCTGCTGTAGTTCAGACATGGAGGATCACTCTGCTGTAGTTCAGACATGGAGGATCACTCTGCTGTAGTTCAGACATGGAGGATAGGAGGATCACTCTGCTGTAGTTCAGACATGGAGGATCACTCTGCTGTAGATCAGACATGGAGGATCACTCTGCTGTAGTTCAGACATGGAGGATCACTCTGCTGTAGTTCAGACATGGAGGATCACTCTGCTGTAGTTCAGACAGGGAGGATAGGAGGATCACTCTGCTGTAGTTCAGACATGGAGGATCACTCTGCTGTAGTTCAGACAGGGAGGATCTCTCTGCTGTAGTTCAGACAGGGAGGATCTCTCTGCTGTAGTTCCGACATGGAGGATAGGAGGATCTCTCTGCTGTAGTTAATACAACTGTACTGTAACTCAAATCCAGAGATCACCGTCTAGAGGTGTTCTGGCCTGATGTTGATATGATAATGTTGTCAGAGCAGAGCAGAGCAGAGCAGAGCTACCTTGGCTTTTTCTGAATTGAAAAACATGTATTCAGACAGTATGCACCTTGAAGGATTTCCACGGTATTCCTGAGGTTATTTTATTATGCCTTCTTCATTTCACGTCGAATGGCCTTGAATGACAGATAGATACGTACGTTCTGCTATCCCTTGTTGCTTTAGTAGATGGAACAAAAGGATGAATCATATTTTCATAAAGCACAATAAGCAAAAACAAAGTGTGATGGGTCCACACTCGTAGCGTAAAGCTTACATCAGGAATAGTGTACGGCGACGTTTTGGCTCATCACCCTCCTTCAGTGTTTAGGTACAAATCTTTATAATTCAAGAGCACAGGTGAGCGACCGATGAGCAGCAGGTGCTTCTAATCAGGGTTGTCACTCATCTGCCAATCAGGGATGTGGCTTCTTAGTTCTACCTGTAGACAAGCTACAATCACAAAGAAATACAGAATTGTAAGGTTTGGGAGAAGAGGCACGAAGGGTTATCAGGTGTGAACCGTTCATGAATCAATTGCCTTACGTGTCTCGGCTCACACGAGATAGCTTACAAAGCACAATAATGACTAATGAATGTTAGAGATCTAACTTGTCATGGAAGAGTGTGAGTTTGAGCTAAGGGGGGCATTTACAGAGAGAAAGAGAAAGAGAGAGAGAGAGAGAGAGAGAGAGAGAGAGAGAGAGAGAGACAGAGAGAGAGAGCGAGAGAGAAACTTGTTCTAGATTTCAAGCTGGACTAGACCAGTGTTTCTTTATAGCAGGCATTGAGTGAGCACATTAATCTAATGCATCAGCAGGTTCACATTTGTTTTAATGCAAACTGAAGAAAAGGAACGGCGTTGTTGCCACGGCATCTCCAGGGAGAAGAAGCTTAAAATCTCCTTCTCTAATGATAATAGATGATCACGTTAATGAGTTGTCCAAACATAACAAATGGAATGAATTAGAGTCTTAGAACAAACTACTGTTTCATTAAAATACAATAAAAAGAAAAGATTAGTTTTATACACAAGGAAATAACTTTCCCGTCTTTAGAGTTATTGATGAGAATGTAGAGAAAGTATCAAGGTTGGACCTCTGGTCAATATGGTTTACAAACCTATCAGGATTGTTGACCGCATTATAATTTTATTTAGTTTTGTTGTCGTCAGGTAAATCATATTCATACAACTGCAGACCTCTTCATAGGATTTCCGTCCTTTGAATTTAGCTGACGATTATATATATATATTTTAAAAAGGGATATGAAAGAGACTGAATCTCTGCGAGTGTCTTTAGTTTAGAGTGAGCGTCTCTAAAAGAGTTGGGAGTCAGTCCATGATGCCGTTGTTACTATTTGGCGTTGTAGGATAACCATAAATCACTCGAACACAAACAGACCTAATGGAGACACTCTTCTATAAACTGTATATCATGTCTTTTCTAAAGTATATAAACCTACTTCCATCTGTCTTGATGATCTTATTCCCCAAGTATTGTTCCTCAGCCGTAATCAATTTCAAAGAGGCCAGCCAGTGTTCAAAGTAGCCAGGAGAGAGAGAGAGAGAGACGTGGATTATGTGCCGAGGCGATTCTCTCTACTGAAACGACCTTGTCTGTGTAACAGTACTGTTAGTCGTCAGCCTCAGGCTCTCAACCCCACACTCAATCACCCCTGTAACCCTTGGAGTCAACAGTTGACGGCCTTTTGCTACAATCTCAATTTGTATTTTGTTTCAGACTGTGATGACTTGACAGAGAGAAATAAGAGGATTTATCTTTATCTGCCTCGTAGTGAGAGAGCTCTCTCTTTCTCTCCCTCTCTCCCTCTCTCCCTCTTTCTCTCTCTCTCTCTCTCTCTCTCTCTCTCTCTCTCTCTCTCTCTCTCTCTCTCTGTCTCTCTCTCTCTCTCTCTCTCTCTCTCTCTGTCTCTCTCTCTCTCTCTCTCTCTCTCTCTCTCTCTCTCTCTCTCTCTCTCTGGGTCCCTCTAAAAAACTGCGGCTTACAACCTTGAAGTTAGACAACTACATAAGGGCCTATACTCTCCAATACATTACTTCTGTAAAGTAAGTTGATATAAAATATGATGTCCTGTAAATCAATGCAGCAGACACTAAAAATAGAAGCGAACCAGTGAACCAAGTCTTAAAAAGCACCAAATGTAGAGATCATTCTGGACACTATGGCCCCGAGAGCATCTATAGCCATTGACTGGACCCCTAGACACTATGGCCCCTAGAACATCTATAGCCATTGACTGGACCCCTAGACACTATGGCCCCTAGAACCTCTATAGCCATTGACTGGACCCCTAGACACTATGGCCCCTAGAACCTCTATAGCCATTGACTGGACCCCTAGACACTATGGCCCCTAGAACCTCTATAGCCATTGACTGGACCCCTAGACACTATGGCCCCTAGAACATCTATAGCCATTGACTGGACCCCTAGACACTATGGCCCCTAGAACCTCTATAGCCATTGACTGGACCCCTAGACACTATGGCCCCTAGAACATCTATAGCCATTGACCCGGGGCTATTGACAGTGAGTGTAAAAGCCCACTGTGTGTCATATCTGTTCCTCAGATCATTGATCACATCGGTTCTGGAGGATTTGTTTTCTAATTGCATCCCAAATGGCACCCTATGCCCTTTATAGTCCACTACTTTTTGCCCAGAGCCCATTGGACCGTGGCCAATAGTACCACACTGTGAGGGGGATAGGCTGACGTTTAGGATGCATACCTAGGCAAGTGTAACATCAGAGTAGCTGAGGTCCTGCATCAGTGTTTTTATCTGGACATGCTACCTTATTGAGTTACAGTTCAATCTAGTATTAGAGGTGGTGTCATAACCCCCTATATAGTGCACTAGTTTAAACCAGAGTGTGGGTGTGTGTCTTTGTGTGAAGTGATGTGTGTGTGTGTGTGTGTGTGTGTGTGTATGTGTGTGTGTGTGTGTGTGTGTCTTTGTGTGTGTGTGTGTGTCTTTGTGTGTGTCTTTGTGTGCGTGTGTGTGTGTGTGTGTCATTGTGTGTGTGTGTGTGTGTGTGTGTGTGTGTGTGTGTGTGTGTGTGTGTGTGTGTTTTCTAGTACCAAATGGTGCCCTATGTATGGAATACGGTGTGTGTGTGTGTGTGTGTGTGTGTGTGTGTGTGTGTGTGTGTGTGTGTGTGTGTGTGTGTGTTTTCTAGTACCAAATAGTG